>NC_087222.1:32431732-32490688 GCF_015104395.2 Macrobrachium nipponense
CGCTTTGCCGATATATCCGTTTTGAACTCGTGGAACAGAAAGTGTGCAGCAACAGAAAGGACATCAATAAGTGATATTTCATTTCTGTCATTATCTTTTTGCAGGTCGTGGCCAACTCCTGGGGATCCCAGTGGGGCGAAGGAGGCTACTTCAGGATCAAACGAGGGACAAACGAGTGTGGAATCGAATCCTTCGTCATTGCCTCCCGTGCCAAACTTGCGAACGTCATGTACGGCCTTGAAGGGGACTATTAGTACCTTGGGCCATTATTTGAGGCCACCTTCAGATCATTAATTATGCAGTAACAAGTATGAAAGGCATCATTAGCTTCATAACAAATAATTATTCCATGTATTTTTTTTATCCCTTTTTCATGTTTTGAAGATAATTCCTTTAGAATTTATTTAATTTATAAAATATCAACAAAGCACTTATTTATATTTTGTCTCTTGGAGGTCGTCCACCACGAGCTTTATTATTATTGGTTGCAAGTCCACAATAATATTGTATGTGAAGTATAAAGTCTTTAATAGATTATCTATTAAAGGCTTTATACTTCACATGCAATATTATTGTGGACATGCACCCATTGTCATCATTTTCGACACTGAAATTGTGCCCATTATTATTATTATTATTATTATTATTATTATTATTATTGTCGCGAATTATTTGGATTCTAGCCTAGTGGTCTGTGCGATAAGAAGGTCTGAAGGACTAGACTGCAACTCGGTGGAAGGATTGAGGAAGCAAGGTTTGCAAATTTTACAAATTTATTTAAAAAAATAAACTCTAATAACACTCAACACTTTGCTCCACAGTATATATACATGTTAATTCCACGCAAAAAAAGGTTTACGAAAACATTTACTACATAAAATAGAAAGAATCTTAAGTGCCAAGCGGCCGTGGCAATTCTACACCCGTGAGGCAGACTGAGATAAGGAAATCAAGAATTTAAAAAAAAAATCCATATAATCGGCTTATTCACTTAATGTTTGGCCATACGAACTCAAATTAGACTTCTTTATTCAAAGGATGTATGGGATACCCCGCGATGAACTTACTCTATATCATGCTAACTGAATCAAAGTAACAACCTTGGCTGTGTTGGAGAAGAGAAAAGCAATCTGCCTTACCTGTTCTTTGATACCTGGGAAGCAAATGAACGCTATCTATATCATTGCATTCAAGCACAACTTTCGTGACGTCATGGTATGCCAATACATGACGCTTTACTCTATTGAGTCTTATCTTTATGCGTTGACTGCAAGATATGTTAATTCGTATTAAGGTGAATGACGAACTCTAGTTTTACATGCTGCTTTGATGCAACTTAAGCAAACTCAAAGGATTTCCTCGTATACGAAGGTTTTCGCTGTGCGTGTTTCCTTTCTTTTCATCTTCTATACATGGTTAATTTTGTTTTAGAATTTGATATGACATATAAACTTGGTAGCAGATTATTTCGCTCTCCTCCCCAACATAGTTTTATCAGAGTCAACTACATATTTACATACTCGTGGTTTGAGTCACGTAGACACTTGCCTCTAGAGCATTTATTAACAAAATGAAATGTAAATTGTCTGCTTTTAAAATGTAATTTCCTAAGGATTTCCTTCTCAAAGCTGAGTCTTGTGAAAAAGAAACTGTATAGAAGGCTTAGCAGTACATCCCAAGAAAAACTCAAGGGTTTCCTGGATGATAGGATACCCTTAGAAAGATTCATTGATATTGTAGAATACGAGTATCATCAAGCTACCATAAATGGAGATGTTACCAACGTTGAGTTTTTTTCCTGCTAATCATTGCAATTCTGAACCACAGCCTATAGTAAATTTGTAATGCAAATACAACCACAGAATTGCAAGATCTGAAGAAGCAAATTAGTGATATGTCTAACAAATTAAAGAAGTTTAGTAAGAATAAAGAAAACAATCAGTATTGTGTTTACTGTAATGTCAGAGATCACAAACTTTTGAATGTCCACATAACACTCCAGGAGGTGTCTGTTTTGATTGTCACAAACCAAATTGTAAAAGAGGTTCAGCAAAGTGTCCAGGGCCTGTTAAGAAAGAATGACTAAGTCCAAGTGTTAGGTCTCCTTCTATCAATTTGATCATTAAAAATGCAATGTGTTGTGCCTTAATTGTTACTGGCAGTGAAGTATGTATAGCACAGAAGAAACTCACAGAAACTTTAGGTCTACAATTTAATCAAATGAGAAATATAGCAGAACTTACTGGAGTTACTCATGTTCTCCCTGTTCTTGGTACAGTGTATTTGGATGTTCACATTAGTTCCAGGGTGGTTACCCATTTGTTTTCCGTTGTGCCTGATGGTTATCTGGACACAGACTTATTGTTAGGAGCCGATTTGATCAGGTCTGCACCAATGACATGGGATGATGCACATAAAATTATTATTTGGAATAGACATATTTATCCAATAAGGTATCTTAAACCTAGACCTTCTAATAAAAGGGTCAGGCAGATTAAAGTACTTCAACCTAATGTTCCTCATAAAGCTGAGGTTAGACTTAAAAGGAAACTTATTTAACCTAAGCCTAAAGGTAGATAAAGCGGTAGGTTTATCCGTTTATCCCTTACCTGTGGATGAACCTCCTAACACATTGTTAGAATTTGTACCTGTTAAGGAGTGTTGAAGTTAAGGAGTGTCAAACTCAGTCTGCACTATGCCTTAAGGTTAATGATGCTCAGGAAGTGTTTTTGCAACTTGTCAATAATACTAAAGCCAGATGACATGAAGGTTGGAAATTTTATTAGGGTATTATAGGTGATCATCAGGTGAGAAACATTGATATCAGGCCAGGTTCCAAGATGCAGGAAAACTAGAATTCAGAATTATTTAGTTCCTCATAGTGTTAATGTTAATATCAAGTCAGGCAATACTAGAGAGGAAAAGCTTAAGTATTTGCTTTCTCAGCAAGATAATTCCCATCTTACTGCTGATCTACAAGCAGAATTATATGACACGTTGGTTGCTAATCATCCAATGTTCATTCTTGAAGCAAAAGAATTGGGAAAATTTAAAGATGTACAAGCTCATATTGCTGTAAGTGATCCACAGCCAGTTAGGTCCCTATACATCAATACCCTGAAAAAGCCAAAACCCTTATTGCCACCATGTTAGAAGATATGGAAGAGAGAGAGGAATAATAGAACCCTCCAGTGCAGCATGGCTATTGTACTTGTTAGGAAACCTGATCATACTCAGAGAATGTGCCTTGATTACTGTAAAGTCAACACACACCTCCAAATTGATATTCACCCTTTACCTAGATTAGAAAAAATGGTAGAAACAGCTGTAGGAAACCATTATTATGCTTCCTTAGATATGAAAGATGCTTATTATCAAGTCGAATTAGATGAAGATTTAACAACTTTTGTGATGGGGTTTCACTGTATAGGTTCCAGCGCCTTCCTTTTGGATTAAATTGCAGTCCAGCTATATTTTCATGTATCATGTCTAACAATTTTTTTTTTCTGATCAAGCTCCTCTTATCAAGAAAGGGTGGGGTAAGAAAGACTTAGATGATATTGTGGTTTGGGCTCACTGTTTTCCAATGTTGTTGAAAAGATTAGAGCAACTATTCAAACTTTTCAGTGAAAAAGGAGTGACGTTCACTCAAAAGAAATGTCAAATAGGCCAAAAGGAAATCAAATTCTTAGGTCACATAACTTCCAAGGATGGTTGTAGACCATGTCCAGACAATATCAGTACCACCCAAGAAATGAAACCCCCTAATAATGTCAAGGAAACTAGGAGATTTCTAGGAATGTGTGGGTTCAACAGGAAACACATTAAGGATTGTGCTAAAATTGCTGTTCCCTTGACTAATCTCTTAAAAGAGAATGAACCCTTTTTGTGGACCAAAGATTGTCAGTCCAGCTTTGAACAGATGAAACAGGCATTAATCACTGCTCCAGTGCTAGTAAAGGCTCAGATGACTGGGCCCTTTGAATTATTCACTGACGCTAGTTTGGAGCATGTAGGTGCTATTTTGATGCAGAGACAAGATGGTCAGTTAAAACCCATTGGATATTTCTTTAAGAAGCTGAAGCCAGTTGAACAGCGCTATAGTACCACTGATAGAGAAGCACTTGCTATTGTCTTAGCCTGTCGTAGATTCCATCATTTTCTTTAGGGTATTCTATTTATTATTCACACAGATCATCAGCCTCTATTTTCAGTGTTCAAGAGGAAAACGTAGTCACCTAGAATGAGCAGATGGGTCATTTTAGATGCAGGATTATCGTTTCAAGGTAGAATATAGGCCAGGTAAAGCTAACCAGAGCAGGGACAATTACCTTGGTCTGAGCAAAGATGAGTTCAAACAAAAGCAGTTAGAGGAACCCAGGTGGGCCAAACTAATATCTTTTCTAGAAGGTGGTGAATTGCCATGCAAGAGGTTTCCTAAAGCTTTGATTAATCAATTCACGTTGTATGAGGGGTTGTTGTAACTCAGTGCATTAAAGTTAATAGCTCAATTCAGTTGAGATTAGTAGTTCCTTAGAACTTGTCAGGTCACCTGGTATATGCAAAACAATTGATGCTATTGAAAACCTGTTCTATTGGCCTTCATTGCGTATAGATGTTACCAAATATGTGAGTGAATGTGTTATGTGCCAAAAACATAAAGCCAGTAGTTCTTTATAACAATATTTCCAAGAATTGCCTCCTGTAACAAAGCCTTTAGAGCGAATCAGTCTTGATTTAACTGATATGCTATCTGGTGCAAATGGTCATAGATATGTTTTGACTGTTATTGATCATTACAGCCGATACTTTAAGTTTTATCCATTGTGAAGTAAGTCTACAGAGGAAGTAAGCTAAAACTTCCTTGACTATTTGAATGACTTGGGTACCTTTGACAGTCATTCTTGATAATGGTGCTGAATTCACCTCAAACAGGTTTAGACAACTATGCCATGAACATAAGATAAATGCTGATTATATTACCCCATATTATCCATAAGGAAACAGTGTAAGTGAATGATTGCATAGAACCAAGAAAACAGTACGAAATGTGATGTGTAAAGGACATCTGTTTTAGTGGCCCAAATACTTAGGTGAAACGCAGCGTGTGCTAAATTCTGCTGTGCATACCACTCTTGATGAACAACCTCATTATATATTTTTCTCTTGTGAAGCCCCTAGACAAGTGACAGTTTGTTGCCCCACAATTAGGATGATGTAGAAGACACTCCCATTGCAATGGTTCGTGAAATAATGCAGAAACATAAAGAGATGGCCAGTAATTATCAAGCAATAGCCAATCAAAAGAGGAAAAATGAGAAAGTGGATGAAAACTCTCTAGAGTGGGTTGAAAATGAAAATGTGATTCCTAGCACTAGTAAGAAACTAAACCCCAGATGGTGCGGTCATAGTAAATCAAAATCTGGGGTCCATATGTAGTAATCAAAGTGCTTAGAGATGGTGCTAAGTATGAGTTGAAAAACATGTTTGACCAAACCATAATTGAACATGCTGCTGACAAAGTGAAACCCTTTATAGGACAAGAACAGTGGTTAGTGAAAATGCAGGAAATGGATGATATCACACCTGATGAATTGAAAGTGCAACAAACCAGAGGTGCTAATGTAATTATAAATAATATTAGATAATGGTACCGTTAAATCATAAGAGAGAATAATCAGAGTACAGTGACCATAACTAAAGAGGGACAGAGAGAGAGAGAGAGTGGAGAGATAATTTGTCCTTGTTACGTATATACATATATATATATATATATATATATTATATTATATATATATATATATATATATAAAATGAATAGGATGGAGAAAAGCCCAGCGTAACATCATACATGTATTTTTCCAAATTTTCGAGACTTTGGGTAATCATCATCAGGGCTGTAAAACATACAAAATATACAAATTAAAAAAGACTCAGTATTAATATTAATTATTAATAAAAATGGAAGTACATTAAAGTGAAATATAATAATTTAATAAACATGAACTAAAAAATGAACTAAAAAAAGTTTATATATATAAAAAAAAAATTAAAAAGTGAAGAATGCTTAAAAGTTAGTACCATCTCTATGGAGTTTAAAAAAACTGAGTGACGTTTGTCTGTTTTGGAAGAAGACCGTCAACTATGCTATATATAGAACTGTGGAAGGAAGTCCTGACCATTTAAATTGGGGGCATCAACGCTGTTTTGATTGTTTTAACGACTCCAAAACCGAGAGGGTAGAACTAAGTCATTGGGCGCTGTTGGTGACAATACGAAAATCCTTTATATGGAAAAATGATGTTTTTACATTTATTACATCAATGTTCTCGTATGTTAGACAAACTTCCTTTCGTAGTTTTTCAAAGTACATCCCTCTACGGTGACTGACTCCGTAGGTATGAGAGTCGATTCTGACCTTTGAGCAGTCTTTCTTTTGGTGGCTCCCACGTATTTTCCCCGATGGCTTACCATTTTCGGGCAAGTAAAGCAACTATACCACCAAAAGACCGCCATTCAAAGCCGGAAGTTTATCTTTGTGGGAGAACAAAGAACCCAGAGTTTTAGGATTTTTTGCTATCAACTTAAGATTCACAGCCGGAAAAGTTTCCTGAATGACTTTTTGTATTTGCACCTTAAAGTGTGTTGGACTGAATGAAAGGTATCGATGCCATATATTAATAATTAGGCACGTTCGGTACAAGTTGACGTGGCTGAAATTTATCATTTAAAAAGTTATTGACATATTTCAAGAATAAGGCTGGAGGATACGAATTATAAAAAACTGAAGTAAAAATTGTATTTCACTATGGAAGTTATGCCAGCTGGAAGACAACGTATAAGACGATGCAATAGCGTGGAAATGCTATTTAATTTAAACTGTTATGGAACAACTGCTATAAAGTTAGTACCTTGACCTGTGAACGTCGTTTTTCTAAAGACGCTCGTATTAAAACCTGTTCTGTCCTAGTAATTAAAACATCTAAAAAAGTAAGTGGTTGTCGTGTTCATGTTCGATTGAGAAATTTATATTAGGATGTAAGGCCATTGATATATTCCAAGAAAGCTTCAGCTGCTTCTCGGGACCTAAATAGAGCAATAGTGTCATCCACATATCGCTTATAAAAGAGAGGGCGATATGATAAGGGACAACCATCCAGCATTTGTTCCTCAAAAGAGCACATAAAGGCGTTAGCCACTAATGGGGGCCAAGTGGCGACCCCATTGAAACACCATCGACTTGTTTAAAAACTTTCTTGTTAAAAATAAAGTGAGTGTCCTGCACGCAATTTCAAGAAGTTTCTTAAAATTATCCTTATTAAAACCATGATATAAAATATTTTCCTCGTAAAGATCTTATCTAAATGATTGTCAACCGTCGCCTGCAACGGTATGTTTCGTAAAAAGAGATGCGACATCCAAACTCACCTATATAAGTCAACATCCTGTGGTAGAAATATCAGGTACAAGGTTAGCAGAATTGAGTAAAACGTATTCATTATTTGCAACTGGCTGTAGCAATGGTACCAAGAATTTTGCAATCTGGTAATTTGGGGTATTGTATGCCGCCAAGATTGGTCGTAAAGGAACACCATCTTATGAATTTTAGGAAGTCCATACAACACACCATAGGATGAACCTGAACAATATAATTCTTGGTAAGTGCTTTCAGCTATAATATTCTGATCTTTGAGACTTTGCATTAATCTATTGATTTTATCCTCCACCTTAAATATAGGTTGATATGTGGAACACCTATTTTCAACAAACTTTAGTGGTATCTTCAAGAATATTATCCATTTTCTGTACATAGTCATTTTTATTTAGTATCACCGTGCCTCTTCCTTTATCCGGTCTGGTTATGACAATGTCTGGGTATTGGATAAGGTTTTTAGTAGCATATAATCATCTTTACGAAAGAAAGGAAACCAGTTACTACATAATTTAGAAAACGAAAAAGTTTTGTGAGCAATGCTTTGCAGTCTCTCTGTAAACTGGGTAAGTCACCTGGGAGTTGTAACGACCGAAGTCGTCCAAAAAGGATTTCTAGTGGCAAATAAAAATTACTAAAAACTTGGTTTAAAATTGGTAAACAAAAATCAAGCCCAAAGAAAAGATGAATTCTTCTCTCTTCGAAGCCCTACACCCACGAATAGCAGAACAACTCCCAGCATTGTATCTCAAATCACCATGCACCCAAATGGATGACCACAGGAAGAACATCCTTAGTACAAAAAGACAAGAGTAAGGAAATATAGCCAGTATCTACAGGCCTATAACCTGCCTACCATTATGTGGAAGTTACTAACAGGTATCATCAGTGAAAGGCTATACAACTACCTAGAGGAGACAAACACCATCCCCCACTAACAGAAAGGCTGCAGAAGGAAGTGTAGCACAAAGACCAGCTCCTGATAGACAAAATGGTAATGAAGAACAGTAGGAAGGAAAAACCAGAAAGGAAACCAACCTAAGCATGGCATGGATAGACTATAAGAAAGCCTTCGACATGATACCACACACATGGCTAATAGAATGCCTGAAAATATATGGGGCAGAGGAAAATAAACCATCAGCTTCCTCAAAAATACAATGCGCAACTGGAATACAATACTTACAAGCTCTGGAATAAGACTAGCAGAGGTTAATATCAGGAGAGGGATCTTCCAGAGCGACTCACTGTCCCCAATTCTCTTCGTAGTAGCCATGATTCCCATGACAAAAGTACTACAGAAGATGGATGCCAGGTACCAACTCAAGTAAAGACGCAACAGAATCAACCATCTGATGTTCATGGACGGACATCAAGCTGTATGGTAAGAGCATCAAAGAAATAGATAACCTAATCCAGACTGTAAGGATTGTATCTGGGGACATCAGGATGGAGTTTGGAATAGAAAAATGCACCTTAGTCAACATACAAAAAGGCAAAGTAACGAGAACTGAAGGGATAAAGCTACCAGATGGGAGCAACATCAAATACATAGATGAGACAGGATACAAATACCTGGGAATAATGAAAGGAGAGGATATAAAACACCAAGAGATGAAGGACACGATCAGGAAAGAATATATGCAGAGACTCAAGGCGATACTCAAGTCAAACTCAACGCCGGAAATATGATAAAAGCCATAAACACATGGGCAGTGCCAGTAATCAGATACAGCGCAGGAATAGTGGAATGGACGAAGGCAGAACTCCGCAACATAGATAAGAAACTAGGAAACATATGACAATACACCAAAGCACTACACCCAAGAGCAAATACGGACAGACTATACATAACACGAAAGGAAGGAGGGAGAGGACTACTAAGCATAGAGGACTGCGTCAACATCGAGAACAGAGCACTGGGGCAATATCTGAAAAAACCAGTGAAGACGAGTGGCTCAAGAGTGCATGGGAAGAAGGACTGATAAAGTAGACTGAAGACCAGAAATATACAGAGACGGAGAATGACAAACAGTACAGAGAAATGGCACAACAAACCAATGCACGGACAATACATGAGACAGACTAAAGATCTGGCCAGCGATGACACATGGCAATGGTTACAGAGGGGAGAGCTCAAGAAGGAAACTGAAGGAATGATAACAGCGGCACAAGATCAGGCCCTAAGAACCAGATATATCCAAAGAACGATAGATGGAAATAACATCTCTCCCATATGTAGGAAGTGCAATACGAAAAATGAGACCATAAACCACATAGCAAGCAAATGTCAGCACTTGCACAGACCAGTACAAAAAGAGGCATGATTCAGTAGCAAAAGCCCTCCACTGGAGCCTGTGCAGAAACATCAGCTACCTTGCAGT
Source organism: Macrobrachium nipponense (assembly GCF_015104395.2). Lineage (NCBI taxonomy): Eukaryota > Metazoa > Arthropoda > Malacostraca > Decapoda > Palaemonidae > Macrobrachium > Macrobrachium nipponense. The sequence goes on from NC_087222.1 coordinate 32,441,549, forward strand.
AATAAGTGGTAACGAGCACCAACCTGAAAGAGTGATAGAAAACGATCAAGCAAAGATCCTCTGGGACTATGGTATCAGAACAGATAGGGTGATACGTGCAAACAGACCAGACGTGACGTTGATTGACAAAATCAAGAAGAAAGTATCACTCATTGATGTCGCAATACCATGGGACGCCAGAGTTGAAGAGAAAGAGAGGAAAAAAATGGATAAGTATCAAGATCTGAAAATAGAATAGAGGATTATGGATATGCCAGTGGAAGTGTACCCATAATCATAGGAGCACTAGGCACGATCCCAAGATACCTGAAAAGGAATCTGGAAAAACTAGAGGCTGAAGTAGAAAATCAGGACTCATGCAAAAGAGTGTGATCCTAGAAACGGCCACACATAGTAAGAAGAGTGATGGACTCCTAAGGAGCAGGATGCAACCCGGAACCCCACACTATAAATACCACCCAGTCGAATTGGAGGACTGTGATAGAGCACACAAAAAAAAAAAAAAAAAAAAAAAATAAATAATAATAATAATAATAACATATATTGATTTTTCGTCGACGATCAAAGGTTGCGATGAGACGAACAAGTGCACAGCTGCTGGAGGCTACTGCTTCCGAAAAGACGGTCCCCATGTGTGCCCCGGGAAGGTCTTCAAATTCTGTGGTCATGGGAACTGTCGCTGTTGCGTGGATCCTTTCGGGCACGGGCACGGGCAGGGGCTAGGGCACGGGAATGGGAATGGTCGGTAATGGTAAGAAAGATTTTTATTTCTTGATTTTTTTGTCATAAGGAACACCTCTGTGATTTATTGAAGAGAGATTGTTTAACCACAGCACCATACATTCTAATGTTGTTCATCTCTGTGACTGCTTAGGATTTTATCTATTTATCTGTTTATTAATTTATCTTTTATTTTTTTAATAAAAAGGATCTCTTCTTTCTATATACTTACCTTTACTTCCTCTTACTTCCTCCTAATAAATGCCAAATTCTTTAAAAACTTGAATTTCAAATCAATGGACCCTGTGGTGGGCTTGTTCCATATGAATAGGGTTCTTCTTCATCTTCTGAATAATAATAATAGAGTAGAGACTCTCTATTGTTCTGTTGCTATCTATTTAGCAGTTTAATATTTTCATTTAGGTTGAAAATGCAACATCTCCACCCCAATCTTTGTTAGTTGATCGTGATGGGTACGTTCTTTTAAATGCTCTTTCACTCCTCCTTCAGAATGAGTTTGCCCAATCTACTTCTATTCATACATTCCCCTGACGATTTAACTCTTCCTTCTCACTTTTTTCCTTCTTCAGTCAATTTGCTTGAGTAAAGTTCAGGGTCAACAAGACAACCTTGAATAAAACTAGATCTTTATTTTTCAATCCAGTCATTAAAGCTTTATCCTTTAGTTCCTCTTCTTTACAGGATATAATAAAAGGTAGTTCATCTGATCATTGGTCTTTATTTTTCATTGTCACCTCTTCTTCAGGAAAGACTTACTTTCCTTTGTTACATCTTCTATAGCTCCTGCTTTCTTTTGCCACTTCTTCTGAAGGTCCTAGTGTCCTTGTCACCTCTCCTTTAGGACCTGTGTTCTATCTTGTGTCACCCTTTCCCTTAATCTTGGTCTCCTTTGTTGCGGAGTGGGCTTATTTTCAGTTTCCTAAAGGGAATCTTATTGGCAACATCCATTCTCTTGAGACTCATGAGAGGATCACCCTCTTCTCAGAAATGGATGGTCTCAACTCATCAAACCACCGCCTCACGCTTTACTGGGTGGAAATGAACAATACTTGAACTGTATGGTTTGGGGAACTTTTTTTCACTTAACTCCCTCGACATTTCTTACTGCGTCTGATTTTCCTCACCCTTAGTCTTCTATCCTTCCTTACTCACTTCCTCCAGGTTTAACTCCCACTCCTTGTACCTCCCCTTTCATTCTGCTCTTTCCATCGGGCCTTGAAATGAGAAACACTGCTTTATTCAGTTGGTCATGCGACCTTTTCTTCTCTGGATATTCATTCAAGATTCCCTCTTGGGTCATTGCCATTTGCTTAGATGTATTTCATTGGTATTGTTGTTTTTGCCGTTATTTTCATAATCTCTTTTTTTTTCCTCTTCTTAGCTGATTTTGATTAGACTTGATTGGTAAGTATTATTAAGTATTATCATCATGTAGAAATCCCTCTAAAAGTTTAATCAAAGAATCATCCAGTAATGATGAATGATGCCTATTTTCAAGAATACTACCTCAATTTTTCTCGTTCTTTAACTTCATGTTTTTGAAGCCTTTGATCATCTTTTCTTTTCAGGAGAGGATTCAAACGAAAGTGGCTAACCCTTGCAACTAGAGGAGTGAGAACTGACGTTGTCCCCTGCAAGACTGAGAACCATTAATTAAGATTCCTAATTTGATGGAAAACATTCTTTTCATCCTAATCATAAATTGAAGAATCATAAATTGAAGACTTTTGTTATTTCTGAAATATGTTTTATGATTATTCTGCAAATAAATTTAGCATGCAAAATAGCTCTTTGCGATTCCCTCCCTATTCTTAGAGTTGAAGTAACTGTTTCACAAGGCAGCAGCATCTCTTGACACTTTTATTTCTACTAGTCTTGACATAATTTGGTGTAGCTGTGTCCATGTGAATATGAAGTATTCTCGATTATTGAAGTGACAGAGAGATTTGTGTCCAATCCAGACTCAAGGACTGTCCTTCTGGACTGAAACAACATATTGATGCCCCTTATTCATTGTTCGGGTGTTGCAGAACGCCATCTAGATCAAAGTATAATCTTTTGCCAAGAACATTCAAGATATGAACAAACCATAATAGCACATGCAAGCTGTTCCTTCCCTCTGCAATGTAACTGTTGAGATATGGTGGCCCAATGGTTGATGGGAATCCAGACCAACCCAACTAGCACCTGAGCAACTAAATCAGAATACTAATGCTGATGTCAGCCAGAAAAAAATCGTATTGTAAGAGAGATATATGGGTTCCCTAGACCTACTGATAATGAAATCATAAACTTGTCATCATTGTTTGATTTCCTACTTTTACAACCGGCTGTTGGGTGATGCTTTTCAGCAAAGAAATGTTTGCAGATCCTCCCAATTCCCTTCTTCGGCTTTTATTGGGATTCAATCTTTCATACCCAAACCAATACCAGACTGAGCAGCGTCAAACTCCAACTGGCCCATTAACCAGCATCTCGCATTCACTTTCGTGCTTCTTGGGTAATGGACTGCAACGCTCCCACTCTTCCGAACAACAAAATCCCCTTCCTTCTTCTCATCAGTCAACATTCGCAACATCTCACTCAGAGTCACTGTGGTTCGTTCCGCCAACCCATTTGCACTCGGCATCTATAGAATGATTATGAAGGCCCTAGTTCCGTTCTCAGGCGGATTCATTCACCCCGTCTGTCCGACCCTTTCTTTCTTTCTTTCTTTCAAGGTCTTCTTCTTCTCCTCCTCCTCCCTACTAACCTGTCCTGTGCACAGACTCTTTTTGCACCAACCAATCACGTCCCTTCCGTTCTGTCTACACAACCAGACCACCTCCATCCCACTTTGCCACATCACCCTCTCAATTCTTGAGCACATACGAAGAATAGAATATACAATTCAGGTCGAAGGCCAAGCGCTGGGGCTGAAGAAAATTGTATGTAAAAGTTGCTAAAGGTGTAACAGGAGGAAAACCTCAAAGCAGCTACACTATGAAACAATTAATTATTTGTACGCAATCTGTGGAAAACCGAGAATGCTTTAAGTATTTTTTTTAGAATTTCTGTAGAATTTCTGTAGAATCTGTTGTGTAACATCGTAGTGGAAAGATCATTATTCAAGTTCTGGGAATATTATTCAGCTGACAATACGACTTCCCTCATTCTCTGAGATATATTTCGACCTTGACATGCAAGACTATGTAACATTTGACATATACAGCAATAAATTTTACGTCTGTTAATGTATAGGTATCTGGAGCTCTACATGTGTTGCCATATATTAAACTAATTTTTTTTAGCACGTCTGTCGACAGCCATAAGATATGCTAAGATTTTCCTTGGAACGGAATCATTCAATGTTTGGTCACATGTGATTTGCTTCCTTCAGAGGAGGAGGAGGGGGTCTTGTTCAAACTAACCAATTAATCACTCTATGCATTTCCCTCCTAATTAATATTAATGCTTGACCACATAATCTCCAATATGATTTCTTTTTCATTGGCCTGTAGTTACAAGAGAGAAAACCTTCGTGTGAGAACTAGTTTAGGAGAGAGAAATGTGATCGTTTAGATCCTACAAACACGTTTTTGCGAAAGAAAACGTTTCAAATGAAAACAAATCAAAAAAAAAAAAAAAAAAAAAAAAAAAAAAAAAAAAAAAAAAAAAGTCAAATTTGGGACCAAGACCTGAAGCCAAATTAGTAGTGAATATAAAATAGAGTAACACTCACTTACCTTCTAGGCCTCCTTGTGACCCACATACTTCCAGAAGACTCAAAACGTTTCATAACTTCCACCCTTCTATATGTGCAGTCTCTGGGACTCTGTTAGCCATCCACAGGTGCAGTGAGGAGTGACGAGCTGACTCTAGGAGGCAGGTGCTTGTGTAGCTCTCTCTCTCTCTCTCTCAAGTGGGACTTTCAACCTTCCCTTCTGTATTTTTGACTCATGGGAGGAGAAGATCCTGACGTTCAAGAGACACAGCCAGTTTTCAGGCCAAATTTCCACCGGAATTTGAGGTTGGATGAAGATTGTTTGGTGAGAAGTTAGTCGGCCAATATCATGACACAAAGCAGCTCAAACAAATACGAAAATAGATCTAATTTTCTCATCTGTCATAGAAGAAAACGTGGAATATTTTGCTCTACTTAGCTCAGGGAATTTTATGTCAGATACTATTCACCAAAAAAAAGGTAGTATAGAATGAAAGCTTCTCAAAATTTAGCACACAAATTTGTCGTGTTTTCTTGCAGCTCTCTCGGGGGACTTGTCACATTGCAATCCAAGAGTAGCAGTCATGATGACAACATGACCAATATGCAGCATTGTTGCTTTATGCTTTATAAAAGCTAACGGACGATCATTCGCGGCCTTCCACAAATGATGACAGCGAATCGTTACTGCAGTTACTGGGACACTTTTTGTTGGAGTCCCAGTGACGGAGAGGGCCTTCCAAATTCCAGGAAGCGCTCTTGCACTGCAGAGAGAGAGACTGAATTTCCTGGAATGTCTGTAGCCAAAGGTCTTTCCATTCACTAATCGAAATTAGGCTGAAATGAAGTTCAGTACTGAAGGGGGACAAGAATCGTGAATTCCAATATCTCAGGAATTCCTTTGCAAAGAAATCATGACTGTAAGTTGATTTCAGGATAGATAATAGACCATCATTGGTATACTGTCATATCAGTCCTTAGCAGTTCAAAGGCCACAGCCGCCAATAGATAAAAGTGAATAGTTCTGCTTCCAGTGAACCTGGTAGGAACCTTTATCGAGTTCGTGAAAGTAGCCAAGTTCCATGACGAGTTGATGATTAATGAAGAAAGTCGTCAGCTGGACTACTGCAAGAGAGTCATCGTTACTGGTCAGTGCTCAGACGCCCATCGTATTTCTGCTTCAATTCTCAACAGGAACGAGAAGAATGAACTTTATATCAACGAGGAATAGATGATGTATTGAAATTAAATTTCCCAAGTATGACATAACCCAACCCAATTCCATCCCATCACTCATCTCTCTCTCTCTCTCTCTCTCTCTCTCTCTCTCTCTCTCTCTCTCTTTCTGTTTATAGTACAAAATTGTGTGTAGGTGTCTGAGTAAAGGAGTTTCTTTCAATGGAAGAGTTTTCTGTTTTATTCAGGTAATTATCTGTTCAATCAACTGATTCTAAATTACAATGTGGTCTTCATGTTAGCAAAATATTAAGGGACAAATATTGTCTTGTTACGGAAATCATACAATATATTTTGAAAGGAATTTTGTATAAATGCTCAGATCTGACATTTAACAGGGTTGTATCTATATCTGCCTAAAACCGAAAACATTTCCACCTTTCCTTTATACCTCCTTGAAATACAGAAGTGGAATAATTTTCATGACGTTTGAAAAAGCAGTGTCGAAATAGGTCTGCAACAATCCACAAATTTCCTGATCATTGCCGAAGACAGCGCAATTGCATAGATTATACCACCATGCTAATTATAGCAGTAACAGTTATCACCAGAATCATCATAGTTGCACATTTTAAGTGACTGAAATATTTAACACTGAAATTCAGGAATAACTGTTAATCACGTATCTGATATTTTATTATTGAATGGACATATACATTACAATTAACATTTAACATCTAGCACATAAAACCATATCAAAATAAGCAAATTTTATCATTACATTTGATTTTATTATTATTAATTAGGGTGACCAAGTGGCCAATGCTTACTTAGTTCTTGTTCCAGAGAGGGAATTCGATGCAGTTGTGCTCAAAATAGAGGAGCTGACGCCATCTATTGGATGGATGACAGTATTTGGATCCGTGAGGGAATAACGGTCTCAGATATTTGTTATTCTTTATTTCTAGTAAACTAAAGTCTCAAACCCATTGAAATAACTAGAGTTCCATTTTATTGGAATGACATTCCCTTACAAGCAAATACATTAACTTGATAGAATGTAAATAAGAAGTTGCTAATCTCAAGTGACGATCAGTTTCACCGATTTCAAAAACTCCGCCAAACTCAGCGCCAACAAAAAAGAAGGCATTCGTGTGTTGTCACTGAGAAGTATAAACAGATTCTTTTGGCTATTAAAAGTTTTGAAATTTAAGAAAACGTCAAACACTTATCATTTTAGCTTCAAATCATAGATAAAGTGAACCATTTATGTGGTTTTTCTTCGTCTAAAACCAGACAAGTTGGCAATTCTGACTGTAACGTGTCCAAGGAATGTTGTTACAACCTCCCAGGTTGCAGTACAGGTTCTTTTAAGGTCTTTATATTTTCAAGGATTGCAGTCAGTATATGTACCTCAGTGACAAGGAAGGACGGAAACAGAAACTCAAGAAAACTTAACAATATTTATTACAAACTAGAAAGTCACTTAAATCAACCTTGCGAGATTAAATACACTTAATTATATAGATATATCAACAAGAGAACAAATACCTGGTTCTCTGGATCACAAAATAACCTAAAGCTACTACACTAAACCCTATCAAGAGAAAATTTCAAGAGAGAAAACATACTTAATATATAACAAGTTGGATCCAAAAATAAGGCTAGCCAAAATCACCAATAACCTAATAATAATAGATAGAAAGAAGTAGGAGATGAAAACAAGGAAAAACCTTAATATTCCTACCTATAACCCCAAGCTAAACAATGTGGAACTCAGTCCACTAAATACCAATATACAATCAACTATGACAATATATACATGTAAACACACATATATACTTATAAATAACGAAAATTGGCAAAAATATATAATTTCACCTCAGTGAAATTCCAGAAGAGGAGTTGAACTCAGGGCCGTGATCAGTCCATCAAAGCTGCTAACGGAAGGGCAAATACTGTACGCCAGGTACTGAAGGGCAACACACTTCCCGATGCAAGAGGAACGATAATACGTCTTACCTGGCGACAGACTCCCTACTAGCCACCTCACGAGTCAAGGTAGCTCTCACTCCCGTATAACAGCTGGACGAGGATGACACGGCAGGTAAATCCAGAATCCAGTGCCGGGATACAGCGACGACACTGGTTTTCCCGTCAAAATCCTCAGACGGGAAAAGGGGCAGAAACAGCGGTCGCAGATGACAGAATGTCTGCTAAACTCTCAACAGCAGTGTGAAGGTCGCAGGTGACAACAACACCTGCGCGAGAAAAAGCGTGATCCAGGGACACACACACAACAGACGTATATATGAGTCTTCCAAAATCCGTGAGCGAAATATCCAAGTGCGTGGTCCAAAAGGCAAGTATCCAAAAGTCGTCCTCCAAATCAAAATATATGCTAAGACAGGAAACAGTACTGGTGAGAGCTTGTCAAGACCCGAACTCACGCTGACGGTCGACCATGTCCACTCATCACCTTCATAGTGTTTTATAAACACTCAAAGCAAAAGAATAACAATCGTTAAAACGATAGTTCACTAATACACAAAAGAGGAGGAGGAGGCGCAAAAACACTGAAACAATCGTAAGCCACTTAACGTACGGTTGACACAAGAGTAAACATACTCAGCAAAAATTTAACTTAAAAGTAAACAAAAAAGTAAACAAGGCTGATTTAAATCAACAAAAGAAATAATGATAGTTTTACGTAACCTAATACCTTCCTCCCCCAAAACAAAAAAATTATTCAAATAGAATAAATTTTTTTTTAAAAATCAAATACTGTAAGAATGCTGAAATGAAAAGGAATTAACATAATATTATAGAGTACAAAACCAGATAAAGATAAATATTTAAACAACCCTGAAAAAATAAAGGTTATGAATATTATTAACATACACAATGCACTTGACCAACCTACATCTAAACTAAACCAAAAATAAGATAAAGACTCACTGCATACTCACACACATGCTTGCCATCATATTTTACTATGCAATAATAGTTTTAATACAAACCCAATGAAGACACGAGAAGGGCGAGATGGGACAAAAGCCAAGATTACATACGAGAAAGGGCATCAGGAATACGGTTCTCAGATCCCTTAATATGTTTGATAACCAGAGAGAATTCCTGCAACTGCAGAGCCCACCTTAAAATCCTCTGGTTGGATCCTTTCAATCCCGTTCGAGCAACACTAGAGGATTGTGGTCAGTTCCAAAATCTCTATAGGGAAAGAGAAATTAGTAACATAAGGTTTAAAATGTAGCAGAGTGCGAACCAAGGCCAAGGCCTCTTCTCGATAGTGGAGTAACTTTTCTCCGCTGCCAATAACTTACGGCTGAAGTAAGACACAGGACGAACCTCTCCAGCCTCATTCCTCTGAAAGAGGACACCCCCAATGCCTACATCACTGGCATCCACCGCAATAATGAAAGGTTTCTGAAAATCAGGGGACATTAATATTGGGTTTGACACCAACACCAGTTTAAGTTTAATAAAGACTCTTCACATTGAGGAGACCACACAAATTTCTGTCCTTTTTCTAACAGCTTAGTAAGCGGCTGAGCAATGTCCGAGAAGTTTCGCACAAACCGCCTATAATAGCCCGTCATACCGAGAACTCTCCGAACTTCTCTGACATTGCACGGCCTCTTCAAATTTATAATGGCCTCGAGATTGGCTTGTTTAGGGGCTACCTGTCCCAAACCAACCTCATGACCCAAATAACATACTTTGGCCTTGCCAAATTCGCACCTTACCTAAGTTCACAACAAGACCGGCGGTCCCTCAAAGCTTCAAACACTTTCTCAACCTTACCATATGAGTTCGCCAATCATTGCTGTGAACAACTAAATCATCAATATAAATTTCAGTGCCTTCCAAACCACAAATGACTCTGTTCATAAGCCGCTGAAAGGTACATGCAGCATTCTTCATCCCAAAAGGCATTACTTTACATTCGTAAAAGTCCAAAGGGAGTTACAAAAGCAGAAATTTCCTGGCTCGATCAGACAGGGGCACTTGCCAATATCCTTTCAACAGATCCAACTTGGTAATAAATTTTGCAGACCCTATCTGATCGAGACAGTCATCAATGCGGGGCAAAGGAAAGGAGTCATTTTTAGTACTGGCATTAAACCTTACGGTAATCCACACACATACGGTACTTCCCATCAGACTTCTTGACCAGAACAATCGGAGAGCTCCAAGGACTTATCGAAGGTTGGATTAGGTCATGCTCCAGCATATACTTTATTTCCTCCTCGACTATGTCCCTCTTCACTGGATTTAGTCGATAAGGACTCTGCTTTATGGGGGAAGCACTGCCCACATCCACATCATGCTGAAGCAACCTCGTCCTACCTGGCGAACTCTGAAATACTTCTGGAAAAGAACAGATTAAATTAATAATGTCCCTTTTCTGGGTAACTTCCAGATGGTCCAACCCTCCTTTCAAAACCTCTAGATTTTGAATATTATTAAAGAGAGCATCAGAAGACACCTGACCAATTAAATCCTCAAAGTTATCCTCTGGAGGCTCTACAACCATAGACACAGGCTCATATACAATAGCTAAAGGATCTCTACCACATGAAATATAAGATTTTAATCTATTAATATGAAAGACCCGGCACTTTCGTTTGGTCCCGGGGCTTCAATTTCATAATTCACCTCAGACAATTTTCTCAAAACCTTCCAGGGCCCCTTATACCTTGGTTCGAGGAAATTGTCTGAGTCTGTACTCAACACCAATACTAATTCCCCAGGCTCAAACGACCGCACCTTGGTTTTCCCATCAAAATTTGATTTCATGACTGCTTGGGAGGAAGCCAAATTTTCTCTAGCAAATTTCCATGCAATGGCTAATTTCTTCCGTAAATTCTCTACAAATTCCACCACATTAATTTCTCCCTTCTGACCAGATGCAAGCAATTCGTGGAAAATTTCCAACGGTAACCACGTACCCCTGTGTCCAAACACCAGTTCGAAGGGAGCTACACCTGTAGATGAATTCGGATGGTTCCTTATAGCAAAGAGAGCAAAGGGAAGCCCTTTTTCCCAATCCTCTCCTTGTTCATAGCAGTATTTCTTTAACACTGATTTAAGTGTCTGGTGGAATCTTTCCACCACACCCTGGACTCTCTGGATGATAAGGTACGCCTGGTAGTGTGCTGAATGGCCAGTTCAGCACAACTTACCCCTAAATACCTTACTCGTAAAATTCGTCCCACAGTCGGTCTGAATTTTACGAGGGAGTCCATATCTGGAGAAAATTCAATGAGCTTCTCAAATACTGCTCTGGAGGTAATTCTTTTTCATTGGAATGCTCAGGAAATCTCGGAGCCCTGTCCATAATCGTCAGGAGATGAGTAAACCCAGTCTTTGTTCTGGGCAAAGGCCCTACCACATCTATTACCAATTCTACAAAAGGTTCCCAATTGCAGGAATTGATTTTAAAGGTGCTTTAGGGATTACTTGATTGGGTTTTCCCATCACCTGACAAACCTCACAGTTACTAACAAATTGTTTCACTGATAATTTTAATCCTGGCCACCAAAAACATTTTGCCAACCTCTTGAAAGTCTTAAATACTCCAAAGTGACCAGAAAAAGAATCATCATGTGACAACCTCAAAACAGACTCCCTAAATTGTGAGGGAACCACAATTTGTTCCACTCGAGAAGTCTCATTCAGATCATGTGTAGATGGGCGACTAATCTGTATAACAAACCTTTATTACACAAAAACCTTGGTTTAGTTAAATCGGCTGTGTCACCCAACTCAAAATCAAACTCTTGTTTCTGAGCCTCAATAAACGTGAAACGGTCCCAATCAGGTTGCAAGATATTACTAATACTACTAGGACTATCTACTGGCCCGGGCCTTTCTAACTCTACTTCTAAACTACTTAAATCTAAGTCATCATCATTTATCAAATTAGCTGCCTTAGCAGATGCCCGGGTCGTCACAGCCACTGGACAAGCATCCATAGTCAAAATGGGGAATAATTCCAGACCATTATGGTCTAACATGTCGTTTCCCAAAATACCATCAATACCTGGAATGGGGAGACTCTCCACAACAGCCAACTCAGTTACTTTATTATACCCAGGGAAGGATTAACTCAACTTCTACCAAGGGAGCTGAAACCACTGTGTTCGGGAACCCTCCCAGAACCACATAATTCCCTGAATATTTAACTTAGACTATTTTAATGATTCTTTCAATACTAATGACCGAGCAGACCCTGTGTCTCGCAAAAATTTCACCTTAAGGACTCCTGAATCAGTAACCAGTCTACCAGGCCAGATATATTTATCATAGAGTCATGACTGACTACTCCCAGATGGATTCACATTACCGCTGTCACAACTAATCTCATTACCACTAATAACCACTGATGGATTCTCAACCTTGGGATTAGACTTATTTGAAATTAGAGATATAGGGTTGTCAACATTGTTACCATTTCTCTGGAGATACCTCCTTCTAGCATTACACTGAGCCTGATAATGCCCGGGCTTATTGCACCAAAAGCAGGTCCCATTACCCCTGCTCGCATTACCAGACATTAACCTGTTTTTGGAAAAGACTCTAGTGTGCCCACCACTGGAGACCTTTCCTTGACTATTCTCATTCCTAGAATAGGTTGGAACACCTGAATGTTTTACCCTATTATCTACAACATTACCAGATTTATTATTAAAGTTATTTGGCCTAGCAGACTGGAAATTTATAACCTGGGACCCAAAATTACCGGACCCCGCTCGATGGGTCAAAACAAAACTCATTGGCAATCTGAGCCGCCTTACTTAGACTGACCGCTTTTACTTCTTCTAAGTATATCCTCAGTTCCTTACTACAATATTTCTTAAATTCTTCCAACAGCATTAATTCCCTCAAGGAGGAGAAAGAGGCTACCTGACGACTCTTTAGCCAATCATCAAATTGCTCTTCCTTGAGCCTAGCAAACTCCACGAATGAAAGGGAAACATGCTTAGAAAAGTTTCTAAACTTTAGGCGATAGGCCTCAGGGACAAGGTCATAAGCCTTGAGGACCAACGACTTCACTTTACTATAATCACGGGCTACACCCTCCTCCAAAGAATTATACACCCGGATTGCCTTGCCCACCAGCCTACACTGAATTAAGACTGTCCACATCTCGGTGGGCCAAGACAACCTGGTAGCTACCCGTTCAAAAGCCTTAAAAAAATTCAGGCACATTTCTCTCCATCAAATACAGGGACCAACTTCAGAGCTGCCCCTATATTAAATTTATCAGGAGATGGTCCACAGGGAGTACTTAATCTATTAGGAGAACCTTGTACCGTAGCCAACTCCAAATTTACATTGGCCATCTCCTAGCTCATGCCGCCTCACCCTCTCGTTCTCTTCAAACTCGAGCTTCATTAACTCTATTCTCTTACAAATTAAGCTGTATTCACTGTCCTCCTGGGACACTACAGGCTGTACTGGGGCTACATTCACTGGGACAGGGTTTTCTACTAAAAATGGGTTAGTGGATACATTAGCTTTAAATTGCAAATTAGCCTGCCCTTCAAAAATTGTTCCAGTACGAGGAGGATCTTCAAACAAAGAAAGACCTGGATCACACTAACATCCTCAATCACACTACCCTCTCGCTCTGAGTCACTATCACCAACACTGTCAAAATCCCTAACCAAATTTTCTCCTTCAGCCATACCTTGAGCTACCTTACTTTTCACAGCTATCAGCAACTGGGCCCTAGTGTTTGCAGCCCTGAGTGGCACACCTAACCAGCGAGCACAACTCACCAAATACTCCTTATTCAGAACAGGAAGATGCCTAAGGCAATCTGCCGATCCCAAAAACTCAGCTGGATCAAAAATAAATTCCTCCATGGTTCCAAAATTAAAGGGGGAGTAAGGCAATACACTAAACAGCAACAAATACTGGTAAATCCACCGAGCGCTGTTCCGCCAACCAAAACACTGAGTACACCCGAGTGCAATCCTGTCACGGTCGCCAACTGTTACAACCTCCCAGGTTGCAGTACAGGTTCTTTTAAGGTCTTTATATTTTCAAGGATTGCAGTCAGTATATGTACCTCAGTGACAAGGAAGGACGGAAACAGAAACTCAAGAAAACTTAACAATATTTATTACAAACTAGAAAGTCACTTAAATCAACCTTGCGAGATTAAATACACTTAATTATATAGATATATCAACAAGAGAACAAATACCTGGTTCTCTGGATCTCACAAAATAACCTAAAGCTACTACACTAAACCCTATCAAGAGAAAATTTCAAGAGAGAAAACATACTTAATATATAACAAGTTGGGGATCCAAAATAAGGCTAGCCAAAATCACCAATAACCTAATAATAATAAGATAGAAAGAAGTAGGAGATGAAAACAAGGAAAACCTTAATATTCCTACCTATAACCCCAAGCTAAACAATGTGGAACTCAGTCACTAAATACCAACATACAATCAACTATGACAATATATACATGTAAACATACATATATATACTTATAAATAACGAAAATTGGCAAAAATATATAATTTCACCTCAGTGAAATTCCAGAAGAGGAGTTGAACTCAGGGCCGTGATCAGTCCATCAAGCTGCTAACGGAAGGGCAAATACTGTACGCCAGGTACTGAAGGGCAACACACTTCCCGATGCAAGAGGAACGATAATACGTCTTACCTGGCGACAGACTCCTATTAGCCACCTCACGAGTCAAGTAGCTCTCACTCCCGTATAACAGCTGGACGAGGATGACACGGCAGGTAAATCCAGAATCCAGTGCCGGGATACAGCGACGACACTGGTTTTCCCGTCAAAATCCTCAGACGGGAAAAGGGGCAGAAACAGCGGTCGCAGATGACAGAATGTCTGCTAAACTCTCAACAGCAGTGTGAAGGTCGCAGGTGACAACAACACCTGCGCGAGAAAAAGCCGTGATCCAGGGACACACACACAACAGACGTATATATGCGTCTTCCAAAATCCGTGAGCGAAATATCCAAGTGCGTGGTCCAAAAGGCAAGTATCCAAAGTCGTCCTCCAAATCAAAATATATGCTACGACAGGAAACAGTACTGGTGAGAGCTTGTCAAGACCCGAACTCACGCTGACGGTCGACCATGTCCACTCATCACCCTTCATAGTTTATAACACTCAAAGCAAAAGAATAACAATCGTTAAAACGATAGTTCACTAATACACAAAAGAGGAGGAGGAGGCGCAAAAACACTGAAACAATCGTAAAGCCACTTAACTTACGGTGACACAAGAGTAAACATACTCAGCAAAATTTTAACTTAAAAAGTAAACAAAAAGTAAACAAGGCTGATTTAAATCAACAAAAGAAATAATGATAGTTTTACGTTAACCTAATAAATGTCAAATCTAAGAATTTCGTGGTTGTTATCAGGAAGAAATAGACAACGATGATCAGGGCATTAAAAGCACAAGAGACAACCTTTCATTACTTATTATTTCAGCTTATTCAATAACATTCAGAGTGGAACATCGACGGCGAATTTATTCTTTGAGAATCGAGTAGGTTAGAAATGTCAACTGCACCGTCTCCAGGGAGGAACAATAATTCGCTTCTTTAAATGTTTTCGTTGCCCGAATGGTTTTGCTTGAAGCAGAGAATAATATTATCTTCTAGTTCAGTGATATGTGTCATAAAAAAAGCGAAGGATTGCATAAATGAGTCTATTGCAGTGGTATATATAAATATCAAGAAAAGGAACTTATGAAACATAAAATTTTAAAAACGCAATGAATAATAACAATAATAATAATTATAAGAATAATGACATAGTGACAAGGACTGAAGGGATAAAGCTACCAGATGGGGATGGCATCAAAACATTGATGGGACATATACAAATACCTGGGAATCATAGTAGGAGAGAATATGATGTCGAGAATTTGTTCAAAACATCTCATTTTCTTTACGTTGCTTCCTGCTTTAGATTCGGATTAAGAGTGAAGATGTTGCTATTTCATTACATTTATTATGCTTCATATATTTATTTATCCTGGACTTATCTATCCTCTTGCTATAGAGATAGAATAGTTTCTCATTTGATGACCAGAGTTTATAATATAGAGTAAATCTTTGCTTTCAGGATATATATATATATAGATATATATATATATATATATATATATATATATATATATATATATATAGAAGAGAGAGAGAGAGAGAGAGATAGAGAGAGAGAGAGAGAGAGAGAGAGAGAGAGAGAGACCGTCGAGGCTCGACTGTCGGAATGGAATATAGAGTTTAGGACAAAGACTCAGCACTGGGACCTATGAGGCCATTCAGCGCTGGAAAGGAAATTGAAAGTTCTACAGATCATAAAGCTGGTTATTCTGCCGAAAAAAAATAATGTTGGGGTCACACATTCACGTATCACGACGGCGTATGCCCACGTATGTGGATCTTGGGCATCATCGCGGTGAAATGACCTTGAACAGCTGGTAAACAGGACACGGGCTACCGGACGTAAAGCCAGCGACGTAAATTGCGCCGCAAATGTACGCGCAAAAGAAAGCAAGGTCGGACGTCTACCTGGAACTTACGCCGATCAACTTCACGTCAAGACCACGCCCACCGTTGTGGGGCTGTGCTGTTGCCAGGGGTATGAGCACACTACTACAGTTTTTAATTTTTTTTTATTTTTATTCTGTTTGAATCCGCGAAAGACATCTAACAAGCACAGCTGAATATTACAGTTGAAAATTATATGCACACAAAATCGAGATTTATTATCATTGAGGAGAGAGAGAGAGAGAGAGAGAGAGAGAGAGAGAGAGAGAGAGACGAGAGAGAGAGACGAGAGAGAGAGAGAGAGAGAGATACTTTCTAATTGTACAACAAAAACATTTCAGTAGACGCAATTAGAATAATGGTTGTAAATGAGCACATCACTGATTATATATTAACCCCATTTCTGAATGATATTTATAGCAATAACCAAGTAACCAGTCGACAAGGAATACAATACGTAGTTTTAGGAATTATGATTTATGAACGCTTTTGGAGCTCTTATATAAGATTAGCACTAGAATTGTCTTGCTTCGATTTTACCATTCAGACATACACTTAGACTTATAAAACTGTTGACTATGGGCGATTTATATTTAAGCGATATAGAATAACATCTAATAACTTATCAAACATTCTTAAAAATAAATAGGAATTCTACCTATTCAAGACAATATTTTTTTTAGATGTATATAGGAATCCTCTTAGATATTTACATTATTTGTTTTACACCATTATTGTTAAGACTGCTATTCAGAAGAAATAAATATCTTCGACACTTCCATAATCTGAGAATACCGTGTTACCGGGGAAAGTGTTCGTGTGTGTGTGTGTGTGTGTGTGAGTTATTCTAGCAGATTATACTATACGTTTGCTGTCTACAAGTGAAGTCTTTTGTTATTTTTGGCCTAAGCAGTAAAGGTTATTTCAAAAAGGACTACTAGACAAATCCATAACAAATTGTCTTCGTCAGAAATTTCCCCAGTATTTTTATATTCGTTATCCATTTCCCACTCGCCTTTTATTGAAACCTTGTCTCCATATTCTGAATCGTGATCAGCCACCTGAGACACAGAGAAAAACACGCCCCTGGGTTATGAAGCCATTAGTCCTGCTCCCACACAAATGGTTCGCACTGCATGGGTCCATATAAGTACTCGTCCAACCCGGGATTATAATGGCCTAAAGGAAACCTTACCAATAACACCAGGCCCCAACTCCTCCTTACTGTTCCGATGCGTTGCTAATCATAAATTAATTTCTTACTGGAGCAGGTGTGACATACGACGTATAGGCGGTAGATGCCGGAATCCTGTTGACGAAAATGACCCGGTTGTTGATTTCTGGTTGAGATTTGTGTACCGGAACGCTGGAATACTACCTTGGGAATAGAGCCTGGGATTACCCTGTATCCCTCTGACAGATTCCAATTTATTGTTTGATTGATTTTAGCGTCAAAAAGTCAGGAGAAAGTGGAAATCGTATTAGAGCCAGTGCTAAAGGATTATTCCAAAATCCGCCATTGTCAATGAAAGAAATAAACTGAGACCGTCAGGTCTTGGGATAATCCTGTGGCCATATTTTCAAGTTGATTTTCCAACAGATGATACGAGGGCGCCGACCTGACCTTTTATACCACGCTACAGCGTTGCCATGTCGTACAGGGTTGTAAATGTGAATCGGTTTCGCCGTAGGCTGCAGCGCAATTAGGAGGCCCACGTGCTTCGCGGCGGAAAGAAAACAACGACGGCGAACAATGCAGGTGACCCTAGCGCGTTACCCCGCAGCAGTCACCGTGGGTCCCACGTGCAATGCCTGGAGCTACGTCAGGAGACATTTGGCGTGACCACCCACGACTTGTTTTGAACATTTCAAAACTGGAGTGGGCTAGGCGCCCCTAGTGGGCGGGGGGAGCGATTAGCACCGGACGACACGTCGCCGTACGTTTACGATTTTACGTGTGTTTTACGTTACATTTACGGTTTACTGACGTGAGCTGTTGCCAACTACCAATTTCCGCTCATGCGTGGCCGTGCGTGCGTTGATACGTGAATGTGACCTTAGCTTGGCTGAATTTATGCATGATGGATTTTCCTCGTTTCTCGCGATTTTCGGAGACTCGAGAAATATAACAGAAGCAAAGTAATTTATTTAAAGTACTATTATGCTAGATTTTGTTTTATCTCAGAATTACCTCTAAGTCTGTGAAACTTTGACCAGAATTAAATGTAAAGGACAACCAACTTTTTACATTATGCGCCCGGTCATACCTACATATAGGCGCCGCTGCAATCACGAACTGGGGGGCATGTGCACTGGTACACTACATACGTCTGCTTCAGGGGTCTCGTACCTGTGGAGAGGGGCTATTTTTCATAATTAGGTCGCATGTCCTCCGATTCTGGTAGTACATGATTAAGTCAATTTTCTTGGTGTCAACTTTCGGGGTTACATATTCGGAAATAATCTTCTTAATGGAGTCCTTTTCTTTACGGTAATGGGAACTCATGAAGGCTTTATAATACAGCTTGATATTACCCTGGGAGGCGGAGGTGCGGGCTGTCCCTATCGTAACATTTCTCCAGGGCTTGGTAGAGCTTCCTTACTGATTAATTTATTTGAATAACAGTTATTCACGAGTGTTTGGGAGATGCTGTCGAGTTCCTGATGAGTGTCCTTCCAGGTCAAAAGCAGTGGGAGAGGGCTCTCCTGATGGAGGCCCTGACGGTCGTGCTTTTAAATCTGGCGGGGCACTAACTGTCACTGTTGAGGCAAAGTCCAAGATTAGTCATCTTTGTGTAGACAGAAGTAAGGAGGCCGTCTTCCGTCTTACTCACAACGACGTCGAGGAAGGGGAGCCAATCGTTGGCGCTGTATTCGACCGTGTAATTCAGCAAGCTGCACTGCTGAAATGCCTGAAATGATTCTACCTCATCCTCGGCGTCGACTTGCATAAAGATATCGTCGATATAACGGCCATATCTGTGGGGCTGCTGCATCCTGGCGAAGACTCGTTCCTCCACAGTGCTCATGTAAAAGTTAGCGAAGAGGTCCACCATCACCACGCCGTCCTTCTGGCGGAACATCTGGCCACGGTGGGTGGAGAAAAGGGCCTTCCTGGTGCTGATCTCCAGCAGCAATGGAGCGAGGCTTCGGGTATGTTGAGAGGCGCTGTTGACTGACTCCTTGTTTTGCAATATATTTCTCTCCAGCTCACCATCTCACTCCACTCTCCCGACAATGCCTTACTATTTTCTTCTCTCTCTCTCTCTCTCGACACTGATTCTTTGCAAATGCTCCCACAACAGAAAAAGTCTCGTCTCCTTCTCAACAGAAGATATCTTGAAAGACGTCTCTCTCAGATACACAATTCCTCTCTCCATAAACGGTAGTTGGGGTCTTGAAATTTAGATATAATATATATATATATATATATATATTATATATATATATCATATATATATATATATGTATGTGTGTGTGTGTGTGTGTGTGTGTGTGTGTGTTGTATGTGTGGGGGTTGTGTGTGTGTGTGTGTATGTGTGTAATAATAATCCTCTCGTTTGATGACCCTGTGAAAAACAATACGTGTTGAAAAGTGATACCACCCCTATCTTCTCTCCCGTTTGAGGTGTCTAAGGAATCTATGAGTTTTATCCTCAGTCTTCATGACATCCTGCAGGTCTGGAGTCCAAGTTTTATGAAAAACTTGGTATTGGTTGTGAATTCGTGAATTAGACATGTTTTACAAACTTACCAATCAAGTGTCGAGGTGGAGGGGGTTGAAATCGGTTCTGGGTACAAAAACTGAATTCGACAGAGGCACATTTATAGAGGAATCTATATCGGTTCTTATCTCTCTTGATGGCTCAGTGTCAGTGACCAAAAGTCACTGTGCATCGTTGTCTCAACCAGGCAGCGGTTCAAATGCCACTGGGGACGAAGCACTGATTAATTATCATTACCCTTGGGTTAACTTATTCCCGAGATATAATTAATGAGATTTAAACGGTAGTTGATGCTTGAAATTTGATATAATATATATATATATATATATATATATATATATATATAAGTTAACCCCTCCACAGAGACTGGAGGGGTATATACGTATAAGATTTACTTCTTCGAAGTATGTTGGTAGCCATGGCCTTAGAGCAGTAAGGCACTGAGTGATTAAGAATAAAAAGATTAACTGAATAAATCAAGTTCTCAAAGAAACAAATGTTTAACTGAATAAGTTAAAATTCAAAATCCAAATAATGCACCATGGTTATTCAAACAGAAAACCCAAATAACCTTGGGGATCGGACAAAACCTGTTCGCCTCTTTCTCTAAAATAACTAACATTAGTTTAGTCATAAAATAGGCAACTAGAAAAGTCATAGTCTCCCCACACCATTTCCACGGAACTATCAGTTAAGTTCCCATTGAAGTTGCCAGATGGGCCAGAAATGTCTGTTTGAAAAAAAGAAAAAAAAAAAAAAAAAAAAAGATAAAGAAAAGGGACCCCACTTAAATAAATTGCAAATAAACTAAAATGCCATAAATCAAAATGCCATATGGAAAAGGACATCTCTGAAATAAAGGTTTTAAGTATAAAAGGACAAAAGACTTGAAAGTACACTTACCCATTTCAGCTGTGAGCACTAACACTTAGTTATCTTACCTTCCCATTATGTAGGGGAAACAGCTCATACGTACACAAGCACAAATTTTCTCACAAGGCACTCCCCATAATATGACGTCATTGATTCGTCACAGGTTCATTGCACTGGAACAGAATACGAAGAAAATGTTAGAAATGAGATAATGAGTGACAAAAACA
Source organism: Macrobrachium nipponense (assembly GCF_015104395.2). Classification (NCBI taxonomy): domain Eukaryota; kingdom Metazoa; phylum Arthropoda; class Malacostraca; order Decapoda; family Palaemonidae; genus Macrobrachium; species Macrobrachium nipponense. The sequence continues at coordinate 32,462,571 of NC_087222.1, forward strand.
GACTAAGGAAATCCTAGGAATATATAGACATGCAGAGTGGAAAGACTACCTTAGAAAAAGAAAGGATCAAGATATATGACGGAAATAAGAAGCAAGAGATTAAGGAAGAAACCCCAGGGAAAGAGCTAGATAAATTGCGGAAAACAATATACCAAAAAGAAGAAAACAAAATAGGAGATATATGGAATGAGAGCAAGAAAGAACAATAAAACATGACATGGAAGAAATGATGAAAAGATTAGGACAGCATATGATATATCATATACTATTAAGAGAACACATGGATAGAGTGTATGAAGATGTAAAAAATCAGCTCGAGAAAATGAGGTCAAATAAAGCACCGTGGACAGATGGAATGCAACCAGGTCTGTTCAAACTATTCTTACAAAGTACCAACATTCAAAGAGAATTGGCAGAATGTTTAAACAGCATATTGAAAGGTAGGAATACACAGAGCAGCTGGCATAAGTAAAAAAACCAAAAAAAAAAAAAAAAAAAAAAAAAAAAAAAACAAACAACACTTACACCCAAGAAACAACACTCCACAGTCAAAGATCTTAGGTCAATTGCATTAACAAGTGTATCATTTAAAGTTTTCATGGGGATCCTAAAAACCAAAATAGAAAACCAATTTAGAAATATAAGGAAAACAAATGAACTGCAATTGGGCTTTACTTTACAAAGAAGAGGGATTGATCATTTATATCTTAGAATATTTCATTTAGAAACTGCATTTTTAAATAATGCATTTAAAAAATAGACTTCCAAAAAGCATTTGACTCCGTTAATAGCAAAGAGCTCATAGAGGCCTTGATGGTTAATTGCTTTTATTTACAGATCTGCTGATGGGAGGTTGAAAATAGGAAAGAATATATAAAAGAATTATGGTATTGCATAGGGGAAAAACTTAAACCAACATAAACAAAGGAGAAAAAAAAGCAGGGGAGTCGTTTCAAAAGCAAATTCCACCTAATACTACTAATACTTATCATCATTTATTCTAGTTATCTATTAATGAAATAAATTATCTGTTTTCTCAATGATTTCTCCAATGATCATATCTAACGTTCTCCTTTTCATCAATTAAGTTTGAATCAAAACATCAAATTCAAACGGGAACCACGAACGAGAAGTCCTTAGGAGACGACGCCCAAAACGTAAACAAACCGTCATTACCTGAATACATTATTTGCCTTAGAAATATCAATAAATTACCCAGTTTGTTGGTAAATTACATGAATTTTTAATTATTTTCCCATTGAATACTTACAATTATCCACCAATTGACTTATTAGAATGAATGAAAACAACAGGAACCACTTCTAAACCAGAACCACAAACATAAACCTTGTCAAGTAGAAGACGCTCAAAATGTCAACAAAGAGACGCCATTTGACTGCCTCAGTTTAGAAACTTCTATTCAAACGTCTTTTTATCTTCTATAATACCTAATTACCGTCTTCATAGTCGAACAATTTAATCGTAATAATTGATAAATTTCAAAGCTAACTGATAATTACTGAAATAATGTGAGTTATAGATGTTTATAGATTATATATAATTAACTACTAGGTAGTTATGGTACTCCTAGTTTACTCAGTAATAGACCGTAGCCTTCTATGGGGTCTTAACCTGAGACTCTAAAGTAAATGAGTTATATTCTATGATATCTCAATGATTTACTCATAGGTTAATGTCAAGTTCAAATTATAAGATTCTGTAGGATCTCATTGCTGTAGACTACAGGATGCCTGTATCCTGTATCCTGGCCTACTTTATCCTAAGACTGTCTGGTTCAATGTTACTGTATGATTTCTTAATGATTTGACAGAAGGTTTGGGTATGGCAATTTAATCTATGGGTAGTTTACAGTTTAGTTGGCCAGGCCGCGCAACACCTTTTTGCCCGGCCCATAATCACTCCGCCACGGTATGTAGTTCACGGACCCGACGGTCACCCTGCCCGACTTGCTTCGACCAGTCAGACTTTCAAAACTTTCGCCAAAACAAATGGCCGCCATCTTCTGTGTTCGTCCGCCTATTACACAGCAGACGTTCCCCTTGTCCAACTAAACTGTAGGAGCTCCATTATTTATTATCAGTTTTTATAAGAATCATACTGACTGTTGATTATATGCTAGGCCCCTTTTATTCATTTCTACCACCTTTACCGTGACGATACCCTTGGCCAGGCCGCGCAACACCTTCTGCCCGGCCCTTAATCGCTCCGCCGAGATAAGTAGTTCCCTGACCCGACCATGATTCGACTCCAGTATGTTCCTTTGTGTCAGCATATAAACATTCATCATGTCCGCATCTTCCACATCGTATCCTGTGCACGTGCAATTTGCCGCCGCCATTCCAGTTAGGGGGAAACACCAGCGACTACCAACCCTTATCACGGTGGACAGGTCTTATTCACTCGATCTTTAAATGGTGAAACAAGAATACAATTACAACTCCAAGCATACCATTCAAAAGATTGAAGTTTCGTCAACATAATGTGATATATGAAAGCCCCATACGAACTAAAATAAGCATGTGACGCTCTTCGCAAAATATGTTTTCAAGGCAGTTTTGAAATCCAATATGGTGGCTGCCGTGTGGATGTACAGGTTCTGATCAGTGACGACCACCATCTTTCCCAGCCTTCCCAGCACTCATTTGAACAATGTTAGCGTATATATGTAACGTTTATTGATCTCACTCAAGATTGCAGTTGTAGTCAGCACAATAAAACAACATTTTGTTGCCTATATTACTGAAAGTATGAAACTTTTTATTCCCGGGGTCATGGTTTGAACTGAATTCATTTTTACCTTGTAATCGATGGTTTTTATCCTTACTGCCATCACAACTGAAACTCCACAGTGCTTATTTGATTGTTATTATACACATTTTGGTCTCAATTCACTCCACATTGCACTTTAAACAAGTTGCTGTTCCTGGTTCCTAAGCGCGCGCGCCACAAACACAGTTACGAACAGCAGACGACAAAACTGCAAAGTTTTACTCCCTAAATTGTTTACTTTACTTGTTATTTAGTTCAACTTTAATTTGTTATTTAAAAATTTTAATTTAATTCATGTACATTATCCCTTTTTTGCAACCAAATTACCCTGAAAAATTACAGATATTTCTAAAGTAGATACAATCCAATGTTTCTAACCTTGTCGTACATCTGGCTGCCAAAAACCATAGAGGAATGACTACGGATAAGTGGATTATATATTTTTTTTGCTTTTTTGTTTTTGCTAGCACTTTTCATTGATTTAAGTCTATGATAGTATTTTGAATTTCTTTAATAACTGTATGCCAGAAATAAATGTAACCTTTAATGTTTGCATGCTAAGAATGGCAAAATCATCGTTGCCACATTAGTGGAGGCTTCACACATACGCCGATTCATTATTATAAACTGTTTCCATGTATTCTAGTTGTCATAGTAATGCAATAATGATAAAATTGCTTTAATATTTATGTATATATACTTCCAATACATAGCCTAATTTCACCAATTTCCACGTTTTGTGTAAGTCTTATACCCAGTTTGGAGGGTGAACACATACCGAATGGCAACAGAGAGAGAGAGAGAGAGAGAGAGAAAGGAAGGTGAAGGAAGGAAGAAGGAAAGGGGTGGCAGTGGAGGGGGGGAGAGGGTAGGTGGAGCTTTTTACACGTTCGTATCCACTTCTGCATAATGGAGTTTTTGTCTCTTGGTACAAGGACAAGTGTCGTTATTCTTTACGATTACTGATTCATGATACCCTAATAAATTACGGCACTGGGTGTAATGCACTATAGCAAAATCTCGTTCTGATACAAGTGTTCGTTACAGAAATAGGTATTGCCCAAAAACTGTCTCTGAAACCCATAGTAGGTATGCCGCTTAGTTGTCAATCAAGTTTTTTGTAATCAAGTATTTTTTACAAGCTAGCTATTGAATAAATTTGTATTTTTTGCAATCAAAACATATGCCCCTCAATGCTAACTTTCCTCTTTTAACAACTTTCTGGTCATTGCAAATTCGGCACCATAATTTCTTATGGTGCGAAAACAGACAGAGGCCCAGGGACCGAAAACGATTGCGTCACACTACGGCGATAATCTGGCATTAAAACATCTTCATATATCCAAAAAGTAAATAATAAAGATATATATGCGCATTACGATTATAACAATTACATGAATAGCTGATAATCTGCATGAATAACTGGTAAACTGTTCTGCAAGAAAGTTGAGTGAAGCAATTATTTACAATAGGTACGAAAGCCAAGATGTCATGACGTCATAATACAGGACTTAAACGAACGTTCTAATTCCAAAAAATAATTACTTAAATTTGAGTCAGAATCGAGTTACTTTTTCAATAATGAATATTTTCAAATTAATCATCATAAATATGTAAAATATTGATGTTTTACTATTTATTTAAAAAATTATCCCAGTGCACGTTTCGTTGTCTTCTTCTACGAAAACAGTTGTTTACTAACAAACGTGCTGGTAAGTTTCCGTGTTCCGATTGTTGTGATGAAAGTACCCCAGTGTCTGTGGGTACAAGTGGTGTGCGGATTTATCACAGGAAATGGGAAGTTTATTGACACAAGCGACTCCGCAAACATCGAGATGGCGTCAATCTTCTAAATATTTCGAGTTGTAAGTAAAAATGTTGAAAGCGTTTTGGTGAGTTTTGGACTGCCGTGTACACCCTTTTCACTACCCTCTGTTTAAATCTTAAAATTTGGCCTTAATTTCTAGCTTTGGAGAAAATACTTACTTCGAAAGGAGAGTAGAGGTCTTTAGCTCCATTTCTCACCAAGAACAAGTCGCGACTGATGCCCATCTCCGGTGTCAGACGCGTTATAATGTACTTTTTTTGGGGTGGTACACATTGATCGTACATGGTCCACCCCTGTACCATGCGGCGTTTTACCCTACTATACCGTACCTTGTGATTCTTTGCAGTGACGAACGATCCCCACCAGAAAGAAAAGAAGAATCGTGTGCCCCGAAGACTCGGATGATTCCGATTTCCAACTCTAAGATTGACTTTATTTCTGGGGGGGACTTGGGCCGAGCACGGATTTGACGCCTCCCAATATTAAGGTAAGTTAATCGATGTATCTGTAAGATATGTTCATTTGTTAAGGTTGAAACCAAGTAGGTAATATATAGCAGGTCAGTGTTTTTACTGGCAAGTAGAAGTAAGGGCTGCTCACCGTATCCCGAACATTCACGTGCGCTAGCAGTCCACGTGTTTGAACTATGAACTCGGACGTGACTTTAATCCATGTATTCTAGCAAATATTAAGTGTGTTTACATATCCGTAAGAAGTTACCGGTGCCAGTCATGTCCGAACGTACAAGTTAATGAAATGATCGCTAAAATGGTAGCATTACAATGCTTGCTTACAGAATTCGCCATAGGTTAGGGTGGTTCGTTTGGTTAGGTTACAATCACTTTGTTCATACCATACTGGGGGGTCCCCCCCGGCCAGGTAAGGGCACGCGGCCTAAGTCTGGTTAGGTGGTTCGTTTGGTTAGGATCAGTTCAGTTGGCCAGGTAGCGCATCTCATGCATGAACGTTCTCTCTTAGGCTAATAGCGCATATGTTCGGTCTATGAATGTTAAGTAGGGGGACAGTTTAGTTACCTAGGCCACTCATCTCATGAACCGATTAACTAGCAGGCGATAACCTTGGGCAACTAAACTGAGTAGGGGGGACAGTTTAGTTAGCCTGACTGAAAGCGGAACGAATGTAGAGTAGGGGGTCATCCACACACCTATTTCGTGATTTTCCTAGTGTTCATTGTCGTCGTCTGTGTATTCCCCCACCCAAAAACCCCGGTTTCCCAATAGGTCCCCCCTTACCGTTTTAAGGAACTTTTACCCATTCTCGTGTGTTCTCCCCCCACCCAAAAACCCCGGTTCCCAACAGGGTCCCCCATTACCGTTTTTATAGGTTTTTGGGTTTTATACTACTACACAGGTTTTCGAAACTAGCGCCAAAACAAACGGCCGCCATCTTGTTTGTATTCGTCCGCCGATTACCTAGCAGACAAAACCCGTGGCCAACTAAACTGTAGGCGCTCCTAATCTATGACCCTATAGCCTAGGCTAGGCTATACCCCATGTCCTAGGTTATTTTTTCAATTGATCATAAGACGAGGAGAGGAGGATTTATGGTGCACATTGTGTCTTTCACCAGTGTTTTTTGTTTCTTTTTACAGGTATTCTTTTTCTTACGAAGGGTTTAGGTTCCAAAAAAACCCATCATTTGTTGGAGAAATCATATCTCGAATGTAGCCTAACCTACACTGGGGTAATCAGTACCATCCCTACATATATGGTAGCCTAGCCTACACTATACTGTATACTCTATACATATATGGTATAGTAATTACTTAAATCAGTTAATTCTCTACATTCAATGCAGCTTGACTTATGATAATTCAGTAAAAAGAGAGATTGAGTAACACTAACAAGAGTTAGCCTAACATATAGGGTAAACAACCGTGGACGATCCATCGTCGTCACACTGACCAGGCCTTATTCACTCGATATTTAATTGGTGAAACAAGAATACAATTAAAACTTTAAGCATACCATTCAAAAGATTGAAGTTTCATCAACATAATGTGATATATGAAAGCCCCATACGAACTAATATATGAAACGTTTATTGATCTTACTCAAGATTGCAGTTGTAATCAGCACAATAAAACAACATTTTGTTGCCTATATTAGTGAAAGTATGAAACTTTTTATTCCTGGGGTCATGGTTAGAACTGAATTCATTTTTACCTTGTAATCGGTGGTTTTATCCTTACTACCATCACATCTGAAACTCCACAGTGCTTATTTGATTGTAATCGTACACATTTTGGTCTTAATTCACTCCACATTGCACTTGAACCACGTTACTGTTCCTGGTTCCTAAGCACTCATTCTGCAAACTCGGTTACGAGCAGCTGATGACCTCACTTTATGAGGTGCAAAGCTTTATTCCCTTAATTGTTTACTTTACTCATTATTTAGTGTAACTTTACTTCAAAATGTTTATTTAATTCATGTCTATTTTCCGTTTTTTTGCAACCAAATTAACCTCGAAAAATTACAAATATTTCGGATGTATACTTACGAGCAGACAACGCAAGGAAAAATGACTCATCGTTGCCAATCTAGTGGAGCGTCACACATACGCCGATGCATTTACAAACTGTTTCCATGAATTCTAGTTGTCATAGTAATGCAGTAATGATAAAATTGCTGTAATGTGTATATATACTACAGATAGACACGCTAATTTCACTTATTTCCCCGGTTTTGTGTAAGTCTTATACCCAGTTTGTAGGGTAAACACATACCAATTGACAACACTGATAAACAATTGAAGAACGTAAAAAGCTGCAAAGAATGCCTTAGTCCCCTTGAATAAGTACGAATAAGTGCTGGTAAGAGGTCGGGGTTACGATTGTTGTGATGAAAGTACCCCAGTGTCTATGGGTACAAGTGGTGTGCTGATTTAGCACAGAAAATGGGAAGTTTGTTGGCACAAGCGACTCTGCAAACATCGAGATGGCGTCAATCTTCTAAACTTTTTTAATCGTAAGTAAAAATTTTGAAAGCGTTTTGGGGCTGTGGGCACTGCGTTGGCCACCCTTTTCATTACCCTCTGTTTAAATCTTAAAATATGGCCTTAATTTCTAACTTTGGGGGAAATACTTCGAAAAGAGAGTAGAGGTCTTGAGCTCCTTCTCACACCACCAACAACTCGTGACTGATGACCATCTCCGGTGTCAGGACGTGTTAAAAGGGATTTTGACGAAGGAAAAATCTATTTCTGGGTGATTGGCTCGTGTCGCCCTATGAAAAGATCCTTAATATCATTCTTTCTAGGTAAAATTAATCTAAAATTACCAGAGAAAAACAAAATTAAGAAAATGTCAGTAAAACTGACTCGCTCACTCTTAAAAGAGTGTCGGTATGGTAATAGGGGCGAGTGGGACTACCACGAGACATTCACCAATTAGAACTTCCAATCAGAATCCCCACAAGAGAGAGCTGATACCAACGGGCGATGCGACCGCTACTACTACTACTAGAGGACGCCACGGACAGCAGCGCCCCTAGCGGACATCCTTAATCTAAAAACAAAAAATCTTGTCCTGCATGGGGGTGGGGGGGTAAACAATACAGGGTGGGTTTCATAGGGCGACACGAGCCAATCACCCAGAAATAGATTTTTCCTTCGTCAAAATCCCTTTTCTGGGCTCAGCTCGTGTCGGCCTATGAAAGAGTACCAGAGAAACAGACAAGATGGGAAAAAAGGACAAATGAAAAAGCAGTTGTAAAACGAGGGATATAATAGTAAATCAATTACAGCATACAAACTAAGTACTTAAGCCTAACTTATTCTAAACAGTAACATAAAAGAACGTTAGTAATGTAAAGTACTTAAAATTACAGTAATATTAACAAAATAGATTTACTTAGAAAATTATTTACAAAATATACAAACACATTGTGTCCTACCCTAGCATAAAAATAAGGGTAGGTACACTGAAGTACATTATCAGTACAAGTGTGGATGTCCCTAGCAAAAAATAAGGGACAATCCACTAGTATGATTCAGCGGCTAAGGCTAGGATATCCGAGTAGCATGGCGATAGGGTGAGGCATGTTGGATGAGGTAGGTAGAAAGGAGACCTGGATCTGTACTACGACTACTATCAGTATCAGGAGAAACAACTGTTTCCCGCTGCTACTGCTGAAAATTTTAAAGATTCCAAGGACTTTAGATAATGACGTTTAAAGACTGTCGGGGATTTCCATCCAGTATACTTTTTAAGATCCTCAAAGTTCATATGTTGAAAGTAATTAATTGAGGTGGCTACTCCCCTGATATCATGTGCTTTTGGGAATGAATCAGGATTGGCTTGTTTAATGAAGTAAAGGATTTGTTGTCTAATACCTTTTACTGACAAAGTACCACCTTTTTCTCTCATGAAGAGAGAACCTGAGGATCTTGAGGATGTACGAGATAGAAAGGCTCTTAAAGTTGATACTGGGCAGAGAGAAGGATCTTGGGGAAGTGGGATGACTTTCCAAGGGGCCCACCTTGCAAGAGGATCCTCATTTTTAGCTAAAAAGCTACGATCCGGAGCAAGTAGAACTTCTCCTGAGGGGAGGAATTCCACATGACCCGCATCTCTGGATAGAGCCGACAGTTCTGAAATTCTAGCTCCTGAAGCTAGGCTTAATAAGAATAATGTCTTTCTAAGAAGCATTATGAATGTACAAGACGAGTTGTCAGTATCTGAAGCTAGTTTGAGGACATCATTTAAGAACCATGAACTGCAGTAGGCCTTTGAGAAGGTCTAAGTCTAGCACAGGCTTAGGAATAGACGTGAAATAAGATTCAGTCAGATCTATCTGAAAACCTAACTGAAATATCTTCTTCAAAGCCGATTTATGAGTAGTAATAGTGCTAGCTGCTAAAACCTTTTTCAAACAAGGATCTGAAAAAGGATATAGGTAGATTAACTGTCATGGTTGTAGTGTTTGATTCTTTCAGGAAAGATGCTAATTTTTAACAGCTGAGTCATATTGTCTAATGGTTGGACTCTCTCTTATCTGATTCTAGGAAGAGAATATTTTGTGGATCAATATTAGCATCTTTATTAGCCGCAAACTTCATGAAGTCCATAAAGTTAGGGTCTGAAGAATTCCTGAGGAAGCGAACACAGTCCTCATTTGTACTGATTGTGACAGCTTGGGATTGGGAATCCGTTGAGGTCGGAGACCCAATCCAGAAGAAGAAGGATACCAGTTGCTCTTGGGCCAGTCCGGTGCAATCAGAGCTACTATTCCTTTGAAAGTCCTCAGCTTGCTTAAGACTTCAAGAGAAGATTCACTGGAGGAAAAACATAAATTTTTCTCCACTGATCCCAATCTAACGACAGGGGCGTCCGTGGCATAAGCCAAGAGGGTCCAGGTTGGGGGCCACATAGCAAGGGAGCTTGTGGTTCGCTTGTGAGGCGAAGAGATCTACTTGGAGACCTGGGACTCTCGGCATATCCACTGGAATGACCCGTCGTCTAGGGACCATTCTGATTCCAGAGGAACTGACCGGGACAAAGCGTCTGCTATCACATTTCTTACCCCCGCCAGGTGAGTGGCGGACAGATGCCACAAACATTTGTGTTTGTTTGCTAGGGCAAAGATGGCTATCATGACATGATTCACATGCTGGATTGGACCCTCCTCTGTTGATGCAATGAACTACCACTGCACTGTCCAAACTAGCCTTAGATGAGGACTTTTTCGGGGGAAGCAGTCTCTTCAAGGTAAGAAATACTGCCATTGCTTCCAGAACGTTTATGTGGAGCTGGCGAAATTGAACTGACCAAGTCCCCTGAACCTGTTTGAACTGAGAATATCCCCCCCCCACCCGGACAGGGAGGCATCCGTGTGAATGGTTAACACTGGAAGGGGATATTGAAGGGGTACCTGCTTGGCTAAGTTCTTTACTTTTGACCATGGACGGAGTTGATCTGTGGGATTACTGACAACTTGTCTCGAGATTTGTGTTGCTCTCGATCGCCAAACTCGATTTATATCTTTTAGCCTTGCTTTCAGGAGGATATCTGTTACCGAAGCAAACTGAAGGGACCCTAGGATTCTTTCCTGGTTTCTCCTTGATGTTTGTTTGCATTTGAGAAATTGCCTGACAGATTTTGCTATTTCCTTCCGTTTGGCCACTGGAATTGACAGATTGTGGGAAGACAAATCCCATTGGATTCCCAGCCACTGAAAACGAGACTCCGGGGTAAGTCTGGATTTCGTTTGTTTATCTGGAACCCCAGATGTTCCAGAAAGTGAACTACCTTTTTGGTGGCTTTGAGACATTCCTCGACGGTTGGTGCCCAGATCAACCAACTCGTCGAGGTATGCTGCTACCATGATTCCCTGAGTTCTCAATTGCTGTACAACCACTTCTGCTATTTTCGTGAATACCCTGGGGGCTACATTCAGACCGAAGGGCATCACTTTGAATGAGAATGTCTGATTTCCTAGCCTGAATCCTAGGAATGGGCGGAAGTGTCTGGCTATAGGGATATGATATAATGCGTCTGTAAGATCGATGGAGCATGTGACGGCTCCACGCGGAAGTAAGGTCCTTACTTGCGAGAGGGTAAGCATCTTGAACTTGTCGCAACGAATGAAAGAGTTTAGCTTTGACAAGTCTAAGATTACCCTTCTTTTGTTGAGCCTTTCTTTGGCACGCTGAATAAGCGACCTTGAAATTTTAGATGCTTGACTCTCGCAATAGCTCCTTTCTGAAGGAGTTCCTCCGCGTAATCTGTCAATTCCTTTGATGGTATTTGGCGGAATGATTTGATTGGAGGAGGATCTTTGATCCAACTCCAACCCAACCCTTTGGACACTATGCTCTGTGCCCAATTGCTGAACCCCCACCTGTGACGGAAGAGGAACAGTCCTCCCTCCTACCTGGGAGCCTCATTGTTGATGGGCGGGTTGACCACCACGCCCTCCTCTGAACTGCCTGCTCCTTGTCGCCCTTCCTGCGCCACGCTTGGGCGAAAAAAGTAGCCTCTCGCCCTACCTCTCGGTTGCTTGTTAAAGGAGTGTAGCCCTGACCTTCATACGTAGGGTTGAAGGCCGGCGAGAGTGCGTAGGAGGTCGACGGTTGTGATTGAGGAGACAGCAGGAGGATGGGCTGGTTCTGTTTCGAACTAGCAGGTTGTCCCTGTTGGGTAACCGGGACGGCCTGAACAAATTGCTGCTGTTGCTGGTGTTTCTGGTAAGGCTGGAACCTTTTACCAGACTTCTTTGGTTTCTTACCAGCAGTGGGGACGGATTCTTGCTTCCTCTTGGATGAAATACCCCACCTAGCTCTAAGGCTCTGGTTGAGCCTAGCAGCCTCGTGGTGCACTTCATTTACAGCGGACTCTGGGAAGAGATCCGCTCCCACATGCTAGAAGCCCAGGAGTCTATTAGGCTCGTGCCTAATAGTGCACTCCTGCAGAACGTGCTTTCGGCAATTCCTCCTAGCTTGGAAGAAGTCGAAAGCATCTGTCTGAACCGTCTGAAGCTGGGATTTGGCAAGATCTTAAACACTGCGGTCCGTAGCAATATGAGAGAGCAGCCATTTCCGTTATTATCAGTGAATTGAGGGACCTGCCAAACCTAGGTTCGCGCGTCGAACTCCGCCTGAATCAAGGAATCAGGCAGCCTTGGAAGCTTCTCGCCGAACTGGTCCATGGCGCAGTCCGGTTTGAGCTTGCCAAGCGTGAACGTGGCTGGCAAGTTCTCCCACAATTCTCCAAAAGCTGGGAAGAGCGGAGAAGTAGACTCCGCCTCCCTAAGCTGTGGCATGGGCTCATCCTTGAGGACTGCCTGAAGAGTCCTCTCTACTATTTTCGTGGCGAACGGAAGAGAAGCCTCCTCTTCCGTCGCAAAAATAGTGAAAGGACTCTTATAGGCCTGGAGCTTAGTGTTTGTGCACTCCCAGTCCTCAAGGCAGTGAACCCATTCCCGTTGGGCATGATCCCTACTGTAGAGAACATCCTCCCTAGAGATCTTGTCTTAGTAAGTAGATCGCTACAGTCAGCCTAGCATAGCCGATGAAAGGCTGCGTCAGGACCCGGAGGATAAAACTCGAATCCTCAATCCTTCGAGTTCCACACTCCGGGATAGAGATCATCCCATCCTTAAATGGAGCGTGGGCGGCTACTCTCCATGGGTTCTTGATGGAGAAAGCTGGCAGAGAGTCGTATGGCGGGAGCTGGAAAATGCCAGCACTTGGCACTGGGGAGACTGGAAGAGGGACCTGAGAGAGCCCAGCTACTCGGTCCTCATTCTCTCTAACCCTGTTAGAGAGATCCTGGATGGACTGGCCTGATTGAGCCAGAGTGCTCGACAGTTGTGCGAACATCTGCTCAAATCTTGTCCCCAGGGCGGAGACTTGCGAACCAACCATCTCGCCCACCTGTTGCATCACCAACTGCTGAGGAAAGCAGTGGGGATCAAAGGTGCTGGGTCCCGCTCCTCCCACCGGCGTTGCCGGAGTGGATGCGGTGGAGGCAGGAGAAGGCATTGGCTCGGCGGGAGCGCGAGCCTTCTCCTTAGAAGCCTTGCTTCTAGAGCTCTTCGAGTAAGAAGAGCTCGGCTTGGCCTTCACCGCGTCAGCGTAGGAAGTCGAAGACTTCCTAGCCGAAGAAGACGAAGACGACTTCTTAGAAGTCGTCTTAGATAGAGTCTTCGGTTCTCTCTGTCCCTTCACCTTTGGGGGTACAGAGAGAGCGGGAGAGCGGGTAGGGATCTCAGATCCCACAAAGCTTGGAAAAGAAGCGCTCGAAGAAGGGAAAGGAGAAGATCCAGGAAAAAACACCCAAGGACAAAGACCTTGGCGCCCGACACACCTACCTCAACCAACAAATCCTCTGCCCCTACCGCCATAGGCTCGATGTTTAGGTCCAGGGCAGCGACGTCCGGGACCGACTCCTGTGAAGCTACGACCCACCCCAAGAAAAAAATTGCTGAAGATCTTGTGGATGGAGGCTATGAGAGGGGCTGCGGACAAGGGGTCAACATACCCTGTTGACTTGCCCGCAGGGAAGATCTGGACGGCCAGCTTCTTGTCAAGGATGTACGGCTGGCCTTTGGCGGCGTTCTTCCCGAAGCCGCCCACCCATGCTTTCAGGGTAGCAAGGGCGACCTCCCTCACACCAGTAGCCTGAAAGAAAGGGCGAGATGAGCTTCTAATGGCGGAGCGGGGTTAACAAACTTATGTCTAAGAGTTGTTAGTAAATTGATAAAGAAGCCTATAATCGACTTACCCCCTCCACCAGCTGACTGACTAGGTCGTAGCAGATGGCGCAGGCTTCCGGGTGCCAGACGATCATATCGTTGAATGACGTGGCACATGGAGCTGAGACCTGCACTCATCGTGGCCGCAGGGGTCGTACAACGTCGCGTTGCAACGCCAGGACCTGACAGTTGGTAGCCTGTAAGTGGAAAGATACATGAGTATCAAGAGAACACTTACAGCCTAACAGTTGCTCCGCTGGTGCCGGAGCGAGAAAGTTAGATTAAACCAGAGCCCCGCCATAATACGTGTGTAACAAGATTGGGAGCTTGGTTTGTCCTAGGGCTATTGCTCCCGCTGAGACGGCGGGGACAAGAGATAGAATCCAACCAGGAGTGGTGGTAAAAGGAAACCACGACGAAAAATGGCGGGGATGGTAAACAAATGAATAATAAAATTAAACAAATCATCGTAAAATTAGGGTATATCCTTAAAATATCAATAATATCAAACCTTTCTCCACCCGTCTACTAGAAGAGTGCCACCGGGTGAAGAGCAAGCTCCCTTCCGGTCGTCGGGGGAGAGATGTAAGGATATAGTAGGCAAGCAAAACCGACCCACTAGTAGTGACCACCCCGCCCGCTGGCGGAGCCAGTAATCTATAACCAAAGGTGCCCCGGCTGCGACGGAAGGCTCGTTCGTTATAGAAAGGGAAGGTGGCTGAGCAACTGGGGAAGGGGGGGGTGGAGGGTCTCGGCGTAACACGGCGGGAGAGAGAGAGGGGGGGGTTGGCCTACTCCTCCCCGTCTCAACAACTACCCGCTCGGAGACCCGGTACCCTATGAGTGGTCGCCCTATACCCCCCGCTGGGAGGAACCCCTAGCCACCTCAGAGAGGGAGGGAGGAAGGCAACTGAGGTTGTCATGACAACCAAGGGGTCCCCCAGCGCCTCCCTATACCTGGTAGGGAGGGAAGGGGAAGGGTAAGGTGCGATGGAACACGTGACCGCAAGTGGCCTAAGCCGCGAGCAACACAACCGTGGGAGGGCCACGTGAACCAGGCTGTACCAAACCATGGGACATGCACTAGGCTAGCCTAACACCCTAAATAAAATAAAATTACATCGTAAAGATGGAAAAGACACTTTTAGTAGAAGAAAAAGAAGCCCAGGAGGAGGCAAACTGTTCCGAGGAACAGAAGCCTACTCGGAGCCAGCGATAGCCGATGAAGAGCAAGAGCCGGGATGCTGGGCTGGAACAATAATAATAGCCCTAAATACCAAACTAAGAGAAATGGTAAAGGGGCTAATCTAGCTAAAACTCGATGTAAAAAACGATGAACGTAATATAGTAAGCCCATAAGTATAAGAAGTCCCAGTATGGAGGACCGGGAATTCTTAACGAGGCAGCATGGCGCCGCCACGAGACAACCGGGAAACTGTATATGACCTATTAGAAGGAAAATACTGGTTCCCGGGAAGACAAAAATATAGTAAAACATTACTTATGAGGCACTTAACTTAGCCGTTGCGATGGCAGAACGTTCCATAGCGAAGATGATAAGAAAATCCGTAAAATGCACAAGCACAGAGAAAATGCGTCTGAACGCTAGCGCTAATGATTAAGGATGACCGCGCTAGGGCGCTGCTGTCCCGTGGCGTCCTCTAGTAGTAGTAGTAGCGGCTGCATCGCCCGTTGGTATCAGCTCTCTCTTGTGGGGATTCTGATTGGAAGTTCTAATTGGTGAATGTCTCGTGGTAGTGTTCCCACTCGCCCTATTACCATACCGACACTTCTTTTTAAGAGTGAGCGAGTCAGTTTTACTGACATTTTCTTAATTTTGTTTTTCTCTGGTAATTTTAGATTAATTTTACCTAGAAAGAATGATATTAAGGATCCTTTCATAGGCCGACACGAGCTGAGCCCAGAAAAGTACTTTTTCAGAGGGTGGCTTAGCCATGGTAGTCGGTGAGTTGGCCAGTCCACGCGGTTGTTTACCCTGCTATGGTATATTGTATATATATACAGTAACCTAGCCCACAGTATACTATATACAAGTACGGTATAGTAATTATTAATATGAGCTAATTTTGGATGTTCATTGCATTCTGACATATGGTAATTCAGTACAAAAAGAAATTGAACACAAAAAGAGAATCTGATCATATGATAATTTATTATAAAAACAAATTGAACACAAATCAGATTCAGTTTGTCATTGTCATAATTGAAGGTTTAAGGCTGCTGATGGCTACATATATGTAATTATAAAATATACAAACGTAACAAATATGCATCTTTTCCATGAATCTTTTAAAAAGTCATACGTATATTCCTTCACTGTATCCAATAATATATGTATTCTCTTATTAATGTATTATAGAATACTAACAGTGGTCATTATTTTGGTTTGGCAATCTGCTGATGGCAGATACAAGTTTATTTCGCTGTACTTAACTCAATTCTGAGTGAATTTTCTTGCTTCTAGTTACCATAAATGAATACAGGCAGTCCCCGGGTTACGACGGGGGTTCCGTTCTTGAGAAGCGATGTAAGCCGAAAATCGTCGTAAGCCAGAACAAATTTATGTTCCTTATCTTTTATCAGCTCAAAAGCAATAGTTAAATATATTTTTTCATGCCAGGTATTTTTGATTAAAATAGTTTTCTATCTATTTCATCTACAATTGTGTTTGATGGTATATCAAAGTTACAGGGAGTTTTATCCTAGTAGCTTGAACATTGTTTTCTCAGCTCAGCTACAACTTGCATTTGTTTAAATTAACAGTATATTACCTTCCAATCTTTTATCCATCCAGCGAATAAGTTATTACATTGAAATATATCAGTCCTGTTCTACATTACATCATTTATAGCATAACTACGGTAATTGTTGACTATTGTACGATGATTGGAATACAAGCAAGATGGATGTTATCCGGTTCAGTTATACTTAGCTAAAAAGTTGTTTCTCATTTAGTTGTTCATGGCTGTACACATTTATGTAACGAGAATAACGTTAAAACTACTTTTATCATTCTCTTTTACTTTTTTAACTTATTTATCTAGAAGATGGGATAAAGACCTTGCCTGAGGGGTTATCAACCTGGTATGCATCCGTCTTTATGCTTCACCTACTGCATGGTAGTTCTACAAATTTTTAAGTTCTACAAATTTTTAAGTTCTGCAAATTTTTAATGTTAGATTTGATAAACTTACTGGTAAATCTTGGCCTAGAATAAGAGAGAGAAAAAAATAACCTTTTTCAGACTGCTAACATTTGCTCCATGTCTTTATTTATCATATCTTTTAGTTAAATGAGATAAAAAAAAAAAAAAAAAAAAAAAAAAAAAGCAAAAGAGAATGTAATTAAGTATCGTTAGTAACATTATACAGCGTTGTTTCCCCCCATATTTGCGGGGGGGTGGGGGGGGGTGCCAGACTCCCCTGCAAATAGGTAGAATCCGGGAATAGTAGAAACCCCTATAAAAATGCTTAAAACAGCCAATTTTGTTAGTTCAAACTAAAGAAAAACTCACTAAAAATGTTTGTACCTGTTTTTTTATTAGTAGTTTTATCACAAAAAGTGTATTTTATGATGAAATTGCTAAAAAAAACACCAGGAATTTATGGATATTTCTCATAGAAAAATGCAGTAAATAATGGGGCTATATGTTCCAGAGAGAAATCTGTGAATATGTGAGTCTGCGAATCCGGAGTCTGTGAATACGGCAGGTTGACTGTAATCGTTGCTTAAATGCTACAGCCATAAACAACTGAATGAAAGCAGTTGCTTTTCTACAACAACCAACCGAATCTGATGAACACAATGTTTTGCTTGCATTTCAGCTATTGTTTTGTAGTACAAAAATGACTGTAGATATGTTACAGATGACGTTGATTAAGTAGAGCAAATATTTTTGCATTATCCCTTTATTTGATATCAAGAAATTTTTGGCAAGGAAACATAGTACTGCTAAATTTAAGATGCAGTGGCAGCAGAAGCTGATGAAAAAAAATGTTCACACTTCTATTGACTATAAATTATCGTCCGTCAGGAACATGGATGAAAGTCGACTGCAAATAATAGTGGAGAAAAAAGTATTTTAAAAAATACTGGTCATGAGAGAACTCATTTTACTGTTGTTTTCACGCCAATTAAAGATAAATATGCAAATCTCGTATTATTATGAAATTGGATGAAAATAGCTAATGGAATCTGTGAATTTTATTGCATACATACCGAAGAATTATACAGCTGTAGGTTCGCTACACGGCAGACAAAAGATTCAAACTTTCCCGGTGGCGCTGCCATTACCAATGTAGGTGACGTCATCTCCCGCCACTCAAGGAGGAAAAGGTACAACAGACCAGGTGTAGTCAATTTGTTCTCTGCCGGCTTCTGGTTAACTTCAGTGGTTGGTGCAGACTTTTTCTTCATCGCTGGATGGTTTTTGACTGTTGTATTTTGGTGAAGTACTCAACTTCGTGTTTTTGCTGGTTGTTGCTTTCATTTTAATTAGATTAACTGCATTTAGTTGTGACATTCAGGCCGTCATGTCAGATTCTAGCCCGTCAGGTGTTAGGTTTTGTGCCGGAGGGTGCAAGGTTAAGGGGGCCGGCTGGAACCCTTATATATGGGGGTATAGGGCGAAAAATGCAAGTCATGAAAAAATTCATGGAGCTTCATATGGCATTTGAGAATATGTATAAGAAATATTTCGTCAAAATTCCTCTTACTTTCGTAGTTACAGGGTAATTAGTAAACATAACTCAATAAGCCTAAAACATTCATCCGTACAAGAAAATGCAATATTTCTTCTGTTATCTTAAATTTTGATAATTATTGTCAAAGAAATTGTGAGAAATGGCATCTGTAGTGATTCCGTGAGTCGCGGAGGGGAGTATGAGAGTATCCCATGATTCAGTGCGAGCACAGACTTCAAGTACCCTACACGTTCGAGTTTCTTCTCTGACATTCGCTTGCTTTTACATGTGTTTATCTATGTTTTGGCAAGAATTTCATTATGCCAATGAGGAAAAGACAAGGAAAACATCTCGCTAACATAAAGACGAAGAAAATTCGCTCTAATATGATTACAGAATATCATAATATATGCGATATTAGCGTAGTTAGTGGAGAGAGAGAGGGAGGGTTGCGTAGTAAGTAAGTAAACACCCCCGTCTTGCCTGAAGCACACGTCACACTGTCCCCCAGGCTACGATCTTTGAGCAAAGGGATCTTAATTTATGATAAATAACAGTTTTGGTTTATTAATACCCAAAAAGGTATATGAAATTCATAATAATCATGATTTATTAACATTGGCTTTGTAAAAAGAGAGTACAACTTCGAATTTCACCTCTTGACATTCTCTTGCATTTACGTTTGCTTATCTTTGTTTCGGCAAGAATTTCATCATGCCAAAACGGAAAATACTAAGAAAACATCTAGCTAACATACATAAGAAGAAAATTCGCTGTAATAAGCTGAGTTAATGAAGGAGAGAGAGAGAGTTGCGTAGGAAGGAGTGCCCCGTCTTGCCTGACGCAGTGCCCCAAACTACGATATATGAGCAAAGGGATCATCATTTATGATTAAATTATGATAAATAAAATAGTTTTGGTTTATTAATACACAAAAAAGAAATATATATTCATAATAATCATTATTTATTAACATTGTCGTTATAAAAATACGAAGAAAAACTTTGAACGCCCGTATCTCAAAACTATAGTTATTGACCTTCAAAATCTATCTTCTCATTTAGTTTTAAAGCTATAACAATGGAATTTGGTATATAACTCAGAAAGACATTTGTCAGGGATTTCCGATGACATTTTCCCCTGGTAAAGATAGCACTGCTTATTTGTGATTAGGTATGGTAAGACAAATTCAGAAATTTAGAAATAATGTTAATTACAAAATTTAATATATTAACACCACTATGGATTATGAAATTAAAGATAGATTATTGAAATAAGGAAATAAACAACTAACGAACAACAAAAATATTAAGTAACTTATCTGTCTGACACCCTTTTAATATCAATTACCAAAATAAATCACCGAATGTTCTTGTACGAATAATACCTCAGCAATTGCTCAAGAAAAATAAACCTAAAACACAGTACATAACACAAGTCACTGTTCATGGGTCTCTATGACATTTATCATACGCTAGATAATACACCAATTTGAATTTCGGATTCAGTCACTTATATAACGTATGCTTCAATGTAAACAACGGGAACCTGTGATAATAGTTCAAGTACTATTTTCAAAAAGTGCAGTAATTGCTCCGGGATTGTTTAAGGTCATGCACCGTTTCCCCGAAGGGTCGAGGATTACCCTAGCTGAAACAAAAGGAAAGAAACATACTTTGTGAAATTTAACTACACTTATGATTAACACTACACTTATTTTAATAACTTAATTCGTAAAGAATTTTAATTAAATACGCACTGATAGACAATTTCAAATACATTTTTAAAGACTTAAAAATTTTAAAGATTAACACATTTCACAAAACTGATATATCAATATTCCGTATAAACACAGGCAGTTAATCCACTTACTGCACGGCTAGGTGATTATAACGCGACTAAAGAAAATACCAAATTTATTTTTCCAAGTCTATTATGGAACGGAAATACAAGGACAAAATCGTTAACAGAAACTTCGCAAATACTGTAACTTCAAATCCAGTCAATAGATGCTGTTACTAACATTATGAAATTCCCTGACAAAACCCCCATTAAGCCTTTTATATATAAAAGATAAACATGGAATTTCATAGATATGACAAAATACCTTAACCTCTACTTAACAAATCAGCAAATATATTATTGGTACCCTTCACATGAACAACAGAGAAAGAATAAACTTGTAATGCCAAAGACCAATGCATTAGTCTTTCATTACTAGACTTTGAAGTCTTTAAGTACACGAGTGGCTAATGATCACTTTCCAAGAGGAATTTTCTACCCATTAAGTAGTACTCAAACTTCTTTATTCCCCATACTATGGCCAAGCATTCTCGCTCGATAGTTGCATATCGAGTCTCGGGGGGAAGAAGTTTCTTGCTTGCGAATGCCACTGGATAAGGTTCACCATCTATATACTGCAGCAAAACTGCTCCTAGACCGGTAGACGATGCATCCGTTCTTAAACAGAAAATGTTATTTAGATCAGGCACCTGAAGAATCGGAGGAGAAGTTAAACAAGATTTCAGTTCATTAAATTTGCACAATGCATCTTCATCAAAATTAAATTTTTCTGAACTACCCTTCTTGTAAGATGAATTAGTTTATCTGACAAATTTGGAATATATCTACCATAAAAATTTACAGATCCAATAAAGCTTCGTAACTGTTTCTTGGTAGTGGGAGCAGGCATATCCAAAATAGCTGTAATTTTATCCTCATTAATCTAATATACGTCGCACAAGCTGTGCTAAGGCCAAAAGGTAATCTTACATATTGCATTAGTCCAAGATTAGTTGCAAAGGCTGTATACTTGCGACTCTCTGGTGTTAGAGGAATCTGATGATATGCTTTGCAGATATCAAGTTCTGTAATGTACATAAAATCTGCAAACTTATGTAGATCTTGCTCAAGCTTGGCATGGGTCGTCACAATCAAAATCTGTAATTGCATTTAAAGTTCTAAAATCAACAACCAATCTGTAGTTACCTTCTTTCTTTTTGACAAGCAATGCAGGAGATGAATAATTAGAAGATGAGGGACCTATTATTCCAAGATCAAGCAAACTTTATACTTCGTCATTGAAATCCTTAGTTAAATGAGCTGGGATTGGATAATATTTACGAACAAAGTTCAGTAGTCTTAATCTTAATATTATGCTCTTGTAAAGAAGTTTTACCTGGTTTATCTTAAAATACATGTTTTGTACTTCTGACATAAAGTTATGAAGATCATCTTTCTGTACATCTGAAAGATTAGGGTTTAGGTTGCATGTACTCTGATTGGTATCCACAGTTTCAATTTTCAGATAATCATCCTCATCAGCATTAATAACAGCAACTTTGTTAACGTGAACAGTGTTTATCATTCCAGTCATATCTTCATCTGCTACATGTAACATATTAACATTCTCTCTACGGTATATTTCTTCATAAGATTGATATGATACAATCTCTTCTTACCCTCTACGCTTTACCCAGTAGTCAACTGACCATGCTTATCAATTATCTTGTATGGACCTCTCCATGAGAACTGCAATTTACCTTGTTTTTCTGGAATAAGCAAAAGCACTTCATCATCAGCTTTAATCGGCGCTTACTACTCTTCAAATCAAAATAAGACTTATATTTACTGAAAAGATATATTCATGTTTTGAACAGCCAACTCAGAAACATCAGACAACTTTTCACGTAGTTCCAAAACAAAAGAATAAAGATCAGTTTCCTTTGCAGACATCTCGAATTTGTCCATAGTTCCTTCAATATTGTCAAGGGACCTCTCACTTGACGGCCCATATAAAATCTCAAATGGTGAGAAACCTGTTGTATCACTTGGAATTTCCCTCATGGCGAACAGTGCAGCTGGAAGGAAACGATGCCACTGATTATGTTTTAACTCGCATATTTTCTTCAATATGCTCCTTTCTATTCTCCATTGGCAGCAGGGTGATATGGGGTACTGAAAAGAGGTTTGATCCTAATAACTTGTGTACTTGCAACATAAGTTCTGATCGAAATTGTGGTCCTCTGTCAGAAAGAATTTTCTTTTGGCACTCCTAATCTGGAAAAAATAGATATTAAGGCTTCTGCAATGTCTTCAGATGTTATGTTCTTCAAAGCTACTGCGTCTGGGAAGCTTGAAGCATAATCTGCCATGGTCAGAATATATCTATGACCTGCTTCACTAGGAGGAGAAATCGGGCCCATTAAGTCTATGGCCACTCGATAAAATGGTGTAGAGATCACTGGTAATTTAACTATCTGAGCCTTCTTTACTTTTCCAACAAGAGAAGATTTTTGGCATACATCACAAGATTTGCAATATTTATATATGTCAGACGTCATACCTTGCCACCAGAAAATTCCATTAATCTATTAAAAGTTTTTCCTATGAGAAAAATGTCCAACTTACCGGAATATCATGTGCAAGGCGTAAAACTAATTTTATGCATTTAACTGGTACAACCAACTGTTCTTTTCCTAGTAACGGAGGCTTTTTACATTTGTATTTTCCTGTAGAGAAGTCCATTTCTCATCACGAACTCGTACTGCAAACCATTCTTGCAACATTTGACACCAGACCGACTCATTTCTCTTGCATATTTCAAAGCTTCGCAATTCTGCTGCTCTCTAAGATGATTCATGATCAATGGATATATCAAATGGTTCTGGTAAAGAAAGAGGGTGTACAATATTTCTCCTTTTTACCTGTGCTCTGGTTACTGCATTTACTTCTATGGAAGAATCAGTATTTTTCCGAGGAAACAAATTATGGTCTTGAACACCTGGAATATTGCCTAATAAGACAGTACAGTACTTTATTGGAGCCCGAACAGCATTAACCCAACCTGTAAAGAGATTACATTTCAAATAAATCTTGACAATAGGGAATCTGTCCCTGCCCAAATAATCAATAAGAGTAGAATATGAACAATTTGTTCCAGGATCAGGAATTAAGCCTCTGATACCACTACTCCTGTACAACCTGTATCTCTAAGTATTGTAGATATTGTAGTACCATTCACTGGTTCCACATACCATAGGTCCACATACTCCTGTGTTATCCAGAACTTGTCCTATCTCAAGAGAAGATTCAGATTTCTTTTTGGGTAACTTGTTAGGACAGTTTCTTGAAATATGTCCACTCTGACCACAACCGCAACATGAAATCTTACCTGGACGTGACGAATTAGTTTTCCCTGGTTTCTCACTCATACTGATCTTGTCATTGGAACTAGATACATTTGCATTTTGCCTAAAGGACTTCTGCTCATCCTTAGGATAACATTTGTGTGCTGAAGCATATGTGTCTGCCAATGATGAATAATCCTCTGGAGTTCTAGGTTTACGCTCCTTAAGGAAAAGACGCATTTCCTTAGGTAAAGTAGACATGAACTGATCACAGACTATAATGTTTCTCAAATCTTTGTAGTCTTTCGTTATCCTAACACTATTTATCCACAAGTCAAAATTTTGAAATAATATATTCAAATATTGTTCATATGTGCTCTTGGAATCCATTTTTGCAGTTTTAAATGCTGTCATGTACCACTCACTAGTCTTCTTGAATCCTTTCAAAAGAGCTTCCTTCAATGATGCATAGTCACTCGTAATGTCATCTGAGAGCGACGTGTAGATATCTAATGCCTTACCTCTTAAAAGTGATGCCAACTGAACTGACCAAGAGTTCCGCTCCCAGTTGAGAGAAACTGCTACCTTTTCAAACCTTACTAGGTAGGCGGTGATATCATCAGTATCACAAAAAGGAAGAGGTCTAGTAGTATCCACAGCAACTGTCACATGGCTAGGGTTAGATGTTGCTCCTCTGATCTTTTGCAAATCAAGTTCATGTGCCCTCTGCTTATCATTTTCTTCAAATTTAATCTTCAGAGCTCGTTCTTCTCTTTCAGCATGTCTTTTATCACGCTCATCACTATCTTTGATTTTCTTCTCTATAAAGTTCAAAAGAGCTTCATCTGAGAGTCCCATGGACAAACCTTCATCCTTCCAGAATTTATAAGACTCCATTTTACAATATCCAGTCTTTAACCATTGCCTACAAGCAACTTAATTTAAGAAACATTTAAGATACCTGTTACACAATGACAATAAGCAGAAACTGAATTGTACTAGAAATAATTATTATGAATAAAGGACAATCACACACTTTCATTACACCACAGTAACCATTCACCAAGCATCCAGATTCAACAATAAAGTTTTAATAAAAATAAATATAAAGCACAAAGCAATAACTTTAAAATGGTCAAACCAGTATATCTCTAGAGTCAGCTGGACTCTTACGCAACAACTATATTACCGGACACTGTTTCAAGAATTCGGTTTACATTTAATTAACTATCTGAAGTCTCCCACTTGCGACCTTCCAGCCGAATTCTTAAAATGCCCCACATACTCAAAATACAATTTCCACACTCCAATTAACTGCACTTTCATATGTTGTAATAGAAAATTTACTATCACCAAACCAATCACAAAGTAACGCAGGCCACTATTAACAAGGAAATATTTAAATTAGCCCTGGTGAGCACACCACTTAATGTCAGGGAATTCCGAAGACATTTTTCCCTGGTAAAGATATCACTGCTTATTTGTGATTAGGTATGGTAAGACAAATTCAGAAACTTAGAAATAATGTATAAATTTACAAAATTTAATTATAATTACCACTATGGATTATGAAATTAAGATAGATTATTGAAATAAGGAAATAAACAACTAACGAACAACAAAAATATTAAGTAACTTATCTGTCTGACACCCTTTTAATATCAATTACCAAAATAAATCACCGAATGTCTTGTTACGAATAAATACCTCAGCAATTGCTCAAGAAAAATAAACCTTACAACACAGTACATAACACAAGTCACTGTTCATGGGTCTCTATGACATTTATCATACGCTAGATAATACACCAATTTGAATTTCGGATTCAGAGTCACTTATATAACGTATGCTTCAATGTAACAACGGGAACCTGTGATAATAGTTCAAGTACTATTTTCAAAAAGTGCAGTAATTGCTCCGGGATTGTTTAAGGTCATGCACCGTTTCCCCGAAGGGTCGAGGATTACCCTAGCTGAAACAAAAGGAAAGAAACATACTTTGTGAAATTTAACTACACTTATGATTAACACTACACTTATTTTAATAACTTAATTCGTAAAGAATTTTAATTAAATACGCACTGATAGACAATTTCAAATACATTTTTAAAGACTTAAAAATTTTAAAGATTAACACATTTCACAAAACTGATATATCAATATTCCGTATAAACACAGGCAGTTAATCCACTTACTGCACGGCTAGGTGATTATAACGCGACTAAAGAAAATACCAAATTTATTTTTCCAAGTCTATTATGGAACGGAAATACAAGGACAAAATTGTTAACAGAAACTTTGTAAATACTGTAACTTCAAATCCAGTCAATATATGGTGTTACTAACATTATGAAATTCCCTGACAACATTATAGAACAATCAAATGAAGCCCTTTTTTCCAATTTTTGTTTCGTCTTTTTTTATAAATTTTGTTTTCCTAATTTATAGGGTTTATTTTTTATACTGTAATGAAAAATTCATATCTAGCAAAAAAAGACTTTTAGAAAAAAAACTCCTCATTCGATTGGAGGTCTACATCAGGTCTATATATGGTAGTAATCCCAGGTCTTAATATTAATTATCAAGGGAGGAGATAGAATTTGAAAAATGGTTATTTTCGGGATAAATCGCCCTGGCGTCACAAAACCGAACATCAGAGGCGAAAATCATATGCGGTTTGGAGATGTCCCAAGTCACCTTATTAAGTGGTATGAATATCAAAGTCATGTCCTTAAAGAATGGCATTAGCCGGCCGGCCCCCTTAAGCCTACATATTTCCAATCCACACTCAAAGTGCATTAAATGTAGAGGTAATGGGTCTGAGTATACTTGTGAATTGGCTTGTGACAAATGTAAAGATTGTAGTGACAATAAATGGAAGGTTTTTCTTGCACATTCTGATAAACTAGTAAAGAATAGGACGAGGAAGGCAGCTCTAAGAGCTGAAAGTAAAAATAGTGTAGCCTCTTCTGCATTGTGCGCTGAATGGCTTCTTTGGCCCCAGTGCCTGGGCTTTTGCCCTAAAACTCATACATCCATCCATCCATCTTCTGCATCGTCCGCAGATCCAGTTTGTCATGTCTCTCCTTCTCCTCCTCCTCAAGCCGTGTCTCCAATCTTGAGTCCTCCTTCTATTCCTTTAACTCCTTTACTAGCTTCCTGTGTAGTTTCTCCTGACGCCATTGCCATCCTCGAATCAAGGTTTTAGAAAAAGTTTTATGTTCTTGCCAGTACAGTTATGGTTAGTTAGGTTTTTGTTTAAGTCTTTTCTAGAAAAAGCTATTTCTAATAATGAAGTGCTGCGTGATAGTGCAGTGCTTTCTGAGGTGGTGGCTGTCTGTCCCACCAGTTCTCTTAGAGGTGAAGGTCCCTGTCCTGCCTCCCCACCTCAGTGAGAAGACACTGGAGGTCCAAGGGTGACTGGTGGGGTTTCCCCACAAGCAGCCAGTTCCTCTATCGATCCTGTAATGTGCCAGCAGGTTTTGACAGAACAGCATTTGCTGCTCTGTTGTTATCAGAATTGAGTGATTCCTCATCCGTGAGATGTCATAAGTGGCGTAGTTCGTCAGTTTTGCGTCCATTGAAAAGACGTGAGACTGCAGGAGATTTCTCCCCTCCTCCTGTTAAGAAGTCCAAGGAAGGGGATCAAAGTCCACGTCCTTCTTGCAATGTCGCTACTTCTACTTCTCGAGATCATTTTTCGACTTCTGACATTTTGGACCCTCCAGGTGGTCACTGTATTTTGACTCCTTCAAAACGTTTGATGCTTGTACATTCGTCGAATACTCCTTTGACTTCTCATGTGACATCTGTTTCAGCGATTATGGATCCTTCGGTCTCGACAATTTTGACACTTGCGACTTCTGGCATTTTGACTATGACTTTTGCTGTTTCAACTCAGGATAATTCTAATCTGTTCCCTCTGAAACAGTTGGAAGAGTTGATAGTTTATTTGAAAGGCAAGCACTCAGCCCCTAAGCCAGCAGAACCTTCTCTTTCTCCGGTTTTGTCGGAGCAAGAAGAACAGGAAGCAGACTCTATTCCCACATTAGTATATTCGAGTCTTCTGCAGTATCTCTTGGATACGTACCCTGATTACTTTAGCACGGCAGCTCCCAGGTCTCCCACTTCGATTTTTATTATGAGAAGGAAGCATGTGGACCCTTTGCTTCCCAAGTTAGTTTTGTCAAAAACTTTGAAAAAATCTCTTTGTATTGTGGAGGACTGGTTATTGACCAAGAGAGTCAGGCAAGGCTTCTTTTATTTTTCCACCACTGAAGCTCATCAACAAGAGATACTGTTTCTATGTGACAGGAGAAGCTCCTGCCATAGGAGTTTCTGCCACCTCTCAAGGGGACTTCTCCGGTCTTGTCGACGATAATCGCACAGTGGCGTTTTCAGTGGCGAAGTTGTTCTTTTCTTCCCCCAAATTAGATCATTTGGTCAAGAAA
>NC_087222.1:32491188-32510788 GCF_015104395.2 Macrobrachium nipponense
GGAAATCCGCTACCTGCTGAAGAGTGGCTCTGAGAGGAGATATACCCCCGTCTACGACACCAACCACAGAAGACGGCCCACTTCCCTGGTACACAGCTGCAGAGGACTGACGGACGTTCCAGCCATCTCGTTGCCTGCGCTACGAGAAAAGCCTCTCGTTCGCAAGAGATGGTGGATAACAGCCAGCCGTGAAGTCGTAGGGACTGGACTGCTCGGTGGTACCGCTCGACGTGTGGCTGGGCGAGAAGGTTGTGCCAAGGGGAATCTCTCTCGGTTCTCCTGCGAGAAGAGCCAGCAGGTCCGGATACCAAATGGCCTGTGCCATTTGGGAGCCACCAGGATCATCCTGAGATTCGGGGTGACCATGCTCGACTGATCACCTTGCGAATCAGGCTGAACGGGGAAAGGCATAGACGAAGAGGTTGTCCCACGGGTGTTGGAGAGCGTCCTCTGCAGCTGCCCATGGGTCCGGCACGGCTGAGAAGAAAACCTGAAGCTTTCTGTTGTGCCGGGTGGCGAACAGATCCACGACTGGTCGCCCCCACAGGTCGAAGAGCCTTTCCGCCACGTCCTGGTGTAGAGACCATTCGGTCCCTATCACCTGATCCCGACGGCTGAGCGTGTCTGCTACTACATTCCTCTTCCCTGGAATGTAGCGTGCCGACAGCTCTATTGAGTGCGCCTCGGCCCACTCGTGCACCTGCCGAGTCAACTGGTACAACGGGAGAGACCACTAGGCCCCCCCTGTTTGTTGACGTAGGCCACTACCGTGGTGTTGTCGCACATTCAACACCACTGAGTGTCCCATCAAGCGGTTCTGAACTCTTGGAGAGCGAGAAACGCTGCCTTGAGTTCCAGTACATTGATGTGAAGGTGCTTGTCGTTCTCGTCCCACACTCCTGAAGTCAGCAACTCCTCCAGGTGTGCGCCCCATCCCTCGGTCGATGCGTCTGAGAACAGCTGCATGTCCGGGGGGGGAGTGCGCAGAGGCACTCCTCTTAAGAGGTTCCTGTCGTCCAGCCACCAGGCTAGGTCCTGCCTCACCTCCGGTGTCAGTGACACTGGAAAGCTTGGGGGATCCGTCGCCTGTGACCAACTCTCCTTTAGTCTCCACTGAAGAGACCGCAGGTGAAGACGCCCGTGAGGGACTAACTTCTCGAGTGACGACAGGTGTCCGATCACGACTTGCCATCGCTGAGCTACCTGTTCCTGCCGAGACAGGAACTGGTTGGCTGCCTCCCTGAATCTGCTGATCCACCGCTAGTCCTGCAGGGAAGACTCGCCCTGCTACCAGTGTCGATCAGCATTTACCCAGGTACTTCATCCTCTGCTTGGCTCGAGATCGGACTTTTCGAAGTTCACAATGATCCCCAGATCGCGACAGAACTCGAGCAGTCGATCCCTGTCCTGTAGCAACTGCGAGCGGGAGCTCGCCAGGACTAACCAATCGTCGAGATACCTCATCAGACGTATCCCGTGCGAATGGGCCCAAGCAGACACCAGAGTGAACACTCGCGTGAACACCTGTGGGGCGGTTGAGAGACCGAAGCAAAGTGCCCTGAACTGGTACACCGTCCCGTCGAGGATGAAGCGGAGGTACTTTCTGGAGGACTGATGAATGGGTATTTGGAAATACGCATCCTTCAAGTCCACTGAAAGCATGAAATCGTTCTCTCCTGATGGAGTCGAGCACGGAACGTGCCGTCTCCATCGTGAACCGGGTCTGGCGAACAAACCGGTTCAAAGGAGAGAGATCTATCACCGGGCGCCAGCCTCCCGTAGACTTTTCCACCAGGAAGAGTCGACTGTAAAAGCCCGGTGACTGATCCGTGACGATTTCTACAGCTCTCTTGCTCAGCCATGGTCTTGATCTTCCTGTCTCAATGCTACTTCCTTCGATGACCCTGGTGAACGTACGACTGCTGTTGGACCGGGTTGGAGGTGAGGGGTGGCCGAGATTCGAAGGGTAATAGATATCCCTCCCGAAGGACATCTACAATCCAGGTCTCGGCGCCGTAGCGCTGCCCAAGTTGCCCAATGGCTGGCCAGGCACCCCCCCACTTCCGGCAGCAGGTGAGGGGGAACGCCGTCCCTAGCGTTTCCCCCCTTTCTTCGACTTCTTCCCAGAGCCTCCTCGGGAGAAGGAGGGCTGGTTACGGCTCCCCTTTGTAGAAGTCGAAGAAGACAGAGTCTTTCCCCGGGGCTTCGACGCGACTACCGCCTTAGCCACCGAGGAAGCGCTAGCCGAGCTCTTTGGCTTGGCCGCAGTCCGAGGCTGCCCAGAAGCCTTCGAGACTGCCTGGTGAACCAGACGGTCGCTGTCGTCAGTGCGCCGTCTGTCCACCGCAGCGTCCACCATCTCTCCTGGGAAGAGAAGACGTGGAACTTCCGTAAAGGTCCGTTGCGGTCAGTCCCCAATGCCGCTTCACGCCCAGCCGCCCTGGAAACCCGAGTAAGGACAGCGTCCTTATCGTCGGAGAAACCAGGTTGGCCCACAGGTTCACCGTCTGGTGGGCAAGGAAGGAGATGGCTCTTCCCCCAGACTGGCAAAGTCTCCTAAAGGCCGAGTCATCTTCGGGAGAAATTCCCCGGAGTTGGCTGCGACCTTAGATACTGTGAGGGACCACAGATCTAACCAGGAGACGGCCTGGAAAGCTGCCATGGCAGTCGATTCCAGGCCGAGTGCCTCTTGCTGCGAGAACCATAGGTTCTCGGACAGGAGCTGCTGCAGAGACACACCCGGAGTCAGCCTGGCTAACTCCGGGTTCACCTGTTTGGGTTTGGGCGGCATCGGTCCTCAGATGGCACGTAAAAACGCCGCTGTCGCAGCAGAGGAGGCGGAAGCAGCTTGCTCGACCTGCCAGACTTGAGAGAACCGTCTTGCCCTGAGACAAGAGATTCTACCTGGTCCAGCACTGAGTCGGCAAGCTCGGAACGCGGCAAACCCACCGTCGGTCTGGGTTCCCTCTTCGGGCCCCAGAACGACTCGAGCCGGGACGTGGGCTCGGATGGTGGGAGCGGCGATCCTTCCCCGAGGTCGTTGTGCTGACGAATCAGCGCAATTACCTCGGCAAAGTTCCTCTGGATCTCAGGAGTTACTGCGTCCTGCGGAGTAGGACCATCCAGTCCCTCGAACAGGAGCATCTCCCGAGACACTCCCCCCTCGAGGGGGGGAACAGCGACAGACCCCTCTCGGTCTCCTCCAGCCACTTGTGCATACGACCTGGCCGGTCCGAGAACCGTGCCTGGTACGTAGGACGTCGTGGTGGGATCCTGAGGGGCGCACCCTCACGACACTCCATCAATACCTCGCCCCTCCCGGTGTAACCCGAGGAGGTTGAAGGTATGGGAGAGGCAGACCTAACGCTCCCTCCTCGCTCGCTGGCAGAACCAGCGGGCTTGGAAGACTGCAGGCGATCGTCAACCCGCGGTGGCGATCGAGCTGCAGGCCTAGTCGAGCCGTCTCGCTGTGGAGAACGGCTGGACCGAGAACAGCGGCCCCGGTCTCGTGTGTCAGAGGAGCTGGTGCTGGTCGCCGTACCCGATCGCTCTCTGTGAGAGTGAAGGTCAGGCGACCGGCGAGCTCCACTGTCACGGTGAGACCGGTGCATATCCTCACGGCGCGTCACGTCGCGGCTGGTGCCGGCGAACGGGGGGACCTCTTCCCAGCCTCAGCCCGTGGCCGGTCGTGGACCGTCACGTCCGCCCGGGTAGCCAGCTGCTCGCCGCGAGAGCGAGAGCTGGTTCGCGGCGAGCAGCTGGTCTGGTGAGAGTCGCGTGAACGACTGTCACCAGTCTTCCGCTCCGTGCCGTGAACCTGACGCTGAGCTGGCTCAGAGGTCTGGTTCCTAGCTGCACGGTCGCTGGTAGGCGACCGTACACTCGGTACCTCTCGCGAACGAGAGGCCGAGACGGACCCTGCTGCTGTGGTCGAACCACTAACAGCAGGCGAGGAAGTGCCGGTGTTAGCCGGCACTCCTCTGGTCCCCGTAGTCTTCTTCCTTGTGGAAGAAGAGACGGGTCCTGCCCCCGAAGGAGCAGGGTGACCAGCGGAAGAACCCCCCGTCTCACCGGAGCGAGACGGCCCTTAGAAGCTCCCGAAGGAGACTTCTTGGGGGGGGGGGAGGCGACTTCTTCTTCTTAGGCGGGGAGCCTTAGAAGAAGAAGGGGAATAGGCGGCAGACGACGACGACGACGAAGAAGACGATGAAGACGACGACGAAGAAGACGATGAAGACGACGACGACACCTTCCTCCTCTTCTTCTTCTTCTTCGTCCAAACCGCTCACCTCAGGACCGATGTCAGATCTGTCATCCAGGGCGGAGCCGGGGCTGCTGTTGCCGAAGCAACGGGCCCGGACGCACCTGTCCGAACAGATCGGCATCGGGAGCAGCGGCGCCACGAACAGGAACAACGTCAGCAGGTGCAGGCATCACAGGAACAGCAGTGGAGACTGGCAGGAGCAGGTACAGGAACGGCAGCAGTGGTCGGCAACGTCACGTCCGTGAACAGCGGCTGGGCAGGTACGGCAGGTACGGCAGGCTGTACAGGCGGTCCAGGTGGACGGACCTCAGCGGCACAAGACATCTAGGTACTGGTGGGAGGTCCAGGGGAGAGCTCTTCGGGCACACGAAGTCCGGTCGCGGCAGCACGGCAAACCCAGGCGGCGGCATCACACTCCCCTGTGGTACGGCGACTGGCCCTGCACCGATGTAGTTGGTGTGACAGAGACCGCGTGCGGGGTGTACACCAGGTGAGGAGGTGAAGCATAGCCAGGCGTTGAAAGGGTCGTGGTGGTGGTCGTTACCGTAGCATGCGTGACCGCCACAGAGCCAGCGAGATGGTAGAGCAGCCCCTGGACACTCGGCACGCCCTGCAGACCCAACGATGCCCACACCTGTCCGAGGTCGTCCTTCGCGGCAACCGCACCTGAGGAAGCAAAGGTCGGGTGATTAGCAGGATCCTCACCCGCTCGCGCGAAGACGAACGGATAGAGGACCCAGAGTACAACTCGCCATCAGGGGTATCTAGCGCCCTCCTCACACTCGACAAGGTCGGGTGAGGAGAAGGACCTAGAAACCCCCCCGAAGGGGAAGGCGCCAAACGTGGGAGCTGAAGCGGGCGGCAGGAAAGAAGACGAAGTGTCCGTAACCAAAGGAGTCGCGGGAGAGCTTTCCGACGACTCCTTTGCAGGCCTTCGCTTCTTCCTACCTTCGTACAAGCCCCACTGCGCCTCCGACAAATTACAACATACTTCACAGGGCTCGGCTCGGGTGCACTCGCGCCCCGACACCGAGCGCACAAAATATGTGGATCAATTTTCAGGGAAGGAGTGGATTTTCCGCATTTACGCCCTTCGGTACCCGGCACAATCTCCGGGGGTAGTGAGGCGTGGAGATTCCATGATTGATCAATAAAAATAATTCACAATGGATGAAAAAGAGGAAATTTTAATTTGTACTTACAATTATGATTCACACACAAACACAACCAAATACTCAATGAAAGCAAACGACGAGAAGCGGGCAGAGAGCGTCGAACACACACGTCCACTCGCTGTGAGGCCGAAAGCAAAAGTGATTTGTTTACCTCCCAGTCGCGCGCGCGCGCCTGTCGGACAAGCAGTTAACTACCGAACCCCTTGTTCGAAAGCTTACGACCTATCCAGCTGCCGCTAGTACCTTCCTATTGTAAAAGGACCGAAGGTTTGTATGCCGTGTCAGAACAAAAGCCGAGTTAGTGAAGGAGCGAGAGAGAGTTGCGTAGGAAGGAGTCTTGCCTGACGCAGTGCCCCAATCTACGATATATGAGCAAAGGGATCATCATTTATGATTAAATTATGATAAATAAAATAGTTTTGGTTTATTAATACACAAAAAAGAAACATACATTCATAATAATCATTATTTATTAACATTGTCGTTGTAAAAATACGAAGAAAAACTTTGAACGCCCGTATCTCAAAACTATAGTTATTGACCTTCAAAATCTATCTTCTCACTTAGTTTTAAAGCTATAACAATGGAATTTGGTATATAACTCAGAAAGACATTATAGAACATCAAATGAAGCCCTTTTTTTTCCAATTTTGTTTGGGGCGTCTTTTTTGTATAATTTGTTTTCCTAATTTATAGGGTTTAATTTTTTACCATAACGAAAAATTCATATCTAGCAAAAAAAGACTTTTAGAGAAAAAACTCCTCATTCGATTGGAGGTCTACATCAGGTCTATATATGGTAGTAATCCCAGATCTTAATATTAAATATCAAGGGAGGAGATAGAATTTGAAAAATGGTTATTTTCGGGATAAATCGCCCTGGCGTCACAAAACCGAAGGTCAGAGGGGAAAATCATATGCGGTTTGGAGATGTCCCAAGTCACCTTATTAAGTGGTATGAATATCAAAGTCCTGTCCTTAAAGAATGGCATTAGCCGGCCGGCCCCCTTAAGCCTACATATTTCCAATCCACACTCAAAGTGCATTTAATGTAGAGGTAATGGGTCTGAGTGTACTTGTGAATTGGCTTTTGACAAATGTAAAGATTGTAGCGACAATCAATGGAAGGTTTTTCTTGCACACTGATAAACTAGTAAAGGATAGGACGAGGAAGGCAGCTCTAAGAGCTGAAAGTGAAAATAGTGTAGCCTCTTCTGCATTGTGCGCTGAATGGCTTCTTTGGCCCCAGTGCCTGGACTTTTGCCCTAAAACTCATACATCCATCCATCCATCTTCTGCATCGTCCGCAGATCCAGTTTGTCATGTCTTTCCTCCTCCTCAAGCCGTGTCTCCAATCTTGAGTCCTCCTTCTATTCCTATAACTCCTTTACTAGCTTCCTGTGTAGTTTCTCCTGACGCCATTGCCATCCTCGAATCAAGGTTTTAGAAAAAGTTTGATGTTCTTGCCAGTACAGTTATGGAGTTAGGTTTTGTGTTTAAGTCTTTTCTAGAAAAAGCTATTTCTAACAATGAAGTGCTGTGTGATAGTGCAGTGCTTTCTGAGGTGGTGGCTGTCTGTCCCACCAGTTCTCTTAGAGGTGAAGGTCCCTGTCCTGCCTCCCCACCTCAGTGAGAAGACACTGGAGGTCCAAGGGTGACTGGTGGGGTTTCCCCACAAGCAGCCAGTTCCTCTATCGATCCTGTAATGTGCCAGCAGGTTTTGACAGAACAGCATTTGCTGCTCTGTTGTTATCAGAATTGAGTGATTCCTCATCCGTGAGATGTCATAAGTGGCGTAGTTCGTCAGTTTTGCGTCCATTTAAAAGACGTGAGACTGCAGGAGATTTCTCCCCTCCTCCTATTAAGAAGTCCAAGGAAGGGGATCAAAGTCCACGTCCTTCTTGCAATGTCGCTACTTCTACTTCTCGAGATCATTTTTCTACTTCTGACATTTTTGGACCCTCCAGGTGGTCACTGTATTTTGACTCCTTCAAAACGTTTGATGCTTGTACATTCGTCGAATACTCCTTTGACTTCTCATGTGACATCTGTTTCAGCGATTATGGATCCTTCGGTCTGGACAATTTTGACACTTGCGACTTCTGGCATTTTGACTATGACTTTTGCTGTTTCAACTCAGGATAATTCTAATCTGTTCCCTCTGAAACAGTTGGAAGAGTTGATAGTTTATTTGAAAGGCAAGCACTCAGCCCCTAAGCCAGCAGAACCTTCTCTTTCTCCGGTTTTGTCGGAGCAAGAAGAACAGGAAGCAGACTCTATTCCCACATTAGTATATTCGAGTCTTCTGCAGTATCTCTTGGATACGTACCCTGATTACTTTAGCACGGCAGCTCCAGGTCTCCCACTTCGATTTTTATTATGAGAAGGAAGCATGTGGACCCTTTGCTTCCCAAGTTAGTTTTGTCAAAAACTTTGAAAAAATCTCTTTGTATTGTGGAGGACTGGTTATTGACCAAGAGAGTCAGGCAAGGCTTCTTTTATTTTCCACCACTGAAGCTCATCAACAAGAGATACTGTTTCTATGACAGGAGAAGCTCCTGCCATAGGAGTTTCTGCCACCTCTCAAGGGGACTTCTCCGGTCTTGTCGACGATAATCGCACAGTGGCGTTTTCAGTGGCGAAGTTGTTCTTTTCTTCCCCCAAATTAGATCATTTGGTCAAGAAACTTTTTCTGGACTGGATAGTCAGAGCGCTTGGTTTGAAGATTGAGGATTGCCCCCTCTATTCTGGAAGATATGATGCCAGATTGGTTAGGGGTTCTTTCGTATGCCGACAAATCTGTCAGGACGCATCTGATGAGATTGCCTTCACGAAAGGAGTTACCTCTTCCCAGAAGTTGGCTTTGCTTTTCTTGCCATTAGATAAGCAACACTTATTTCTGGACGAGAGTTAATGCTATTCTTTCTACTTTGGAGAAAAAGTCAACAAGCGATCTGTTGCCCAGTCAACCTAAGTAAGTGAAAGCCACCTCTGTGACTCCTGACAAATCTTCCTCTCCTTTGCAGCAGCTTTTCATGGAAGTAGAATCAGGCCCTTCGTCAGCCCTCGCTCGAACCTGCGCTCCCCTTCCAAATCCACGACAATACCTGCTTCTAAGTCCTCCCCCTAGTGATATAACTATCCTTCAATCTCTGGTAGGTGCCAGGTTGCACCTGGTTTGGGAGGAGTGGAATTGCAGAGGGCAGGAAGTCCCAACCGGACTCGAAGGTATTCGACATCATGAAGGAGATAAAAAAACAAAAGGAATTCTAGCATGGTGGCTCTTAGAACTGACTCTCGGAAAGCATTTCTCTTTTTCCTCTCTACCCATATTGGTATCACTGACCCGTTATGTACATATTTCCTTGTATATTGCTTCAGATACCATCCCTTTATATTTTTTTGTTATTACTAGTTTTAAGCCCTAGTTTAAGTGCTAGTCTTAATTAGTCAGATAAGTTGTCCGTTTTTTATTACGGCTCATTAAATTTATTCTTTGGTGAACCTTAGGTTTGTTCCGACACGGCATACAAACCCTTCGGTCCTTTTACAATAGGAAGGTACTAGCGGCAGCTGGATAGGTCGTAAGCTTTCGAACAAGGGGTTCGGTAGTTAAACCTGCTTGTCCGACAGGCGCGCTGCGCGCGACTGGTAGGTAAACAAATCACTTTTGCTTTCGGCCTGCTGGCGTGTGGACGTGTATCATCGCTCTCTGCGCTTCATCGTCGTTGCTTTCGCATGGTTGTGTTTTTCTTTTTCTATTTATCTAGTGAAACTGAATTGTAAGTACAATCATTTGATATTTATTTCCATTGAATTCAAGTGTGAATTAAAGGATCTTGGTTTCACCACGCCCTCCGATTACCCGAGTGCCGGGACTGAAGGGCGTAAGTTGCGGAATTCATTTTCCCAGAATAATGATCCTCGTATTGTGTATGCTCGGTGCCGAGGGCGGGAGCGCTCGTCTCCGAGCGTATATTTGGTTGGAAATGTGTAGATGAAAATCGTAAGTAAGTGCTCTTTTCATTTATATTTTTTTGACCTGTATGCCCGTTGCCGAGCGAATGCGCTCGGCACGGAAACTTATTCTGTATGGAAGTGGAATCGCAAGTACAGTATTCTTTTTCATTTTCATATATTTATTTTGATTGTAGCAATACTCATTTGGATCAGTTTCCGAGCGGGGGGGGGGTTACCCGGAAATTGATCCTTTCCCCTTTTTATTTGAATGAAGTGAAATCGCAAGTGCAGTTCTTTTTCATTTTCATTTTTTATTGAGATTGCATTGTTTACTGGGATCAATGTTTCCGCTATTTTCCGGGAATTGATCCTTCCCCTTTTTATTTGTATGAAGTGAAATCGCAAGCGCA
Organism: Macrobrachium nipponense; assembly: GCF_015104395.2. Taxonomy (NCBI): domain Eukaryota; kingdom Metazoa; phylum Arthropoda; class Malacostraca; order Decapoda; family Palaemonidae; genus Macrobrachium; species Macrobrachium nipponense. The sequence continues at coordinate 32,500,998 of NC_087222.1, forward strand.
GTATTCTTTTTCATTTTCATTTTTTTTTGATTGCATCAATTCATTATGGATCAAGGTTTCCATAAACCTTGATCCATAAAGGTAAGGAATGGATCCTTTTACCCTTGCACTCGGTACCGAGGGCGCAAATGCGCTCGATCCGAGCCCTTATTCATTGTAAAGTGAATCGTAATGCAAGATGCATTTTCATTTTATTACTTATTATTGATGCATCATATTTCCTTATTATTGATTGCAATAAATATTTATTTGGTTCAAGTTCGCCACTCAGTCAGGGAATTGATCCTTATGCCCTTGCATTCGGGCCGATGGCACGATTGCTCTCGGGCTTTTATATTGTTGTTGGGTACATGGGTGCTGTGCGGGGGTGGGGAACGAGAACCCCCCCCCCGCTCAGCTCCCAGATGGCCCTTCCCCTTCCCCTTGGGGGGGGGGAGGTTATCGGCGTTCTTCTCCTCGCCCGATCCGTCGAGCGCGGGGGAGGGCGCTCGGTTCCCGATGTACAATTGTATTCGGGGTCTTCCACTCGTTCGGAGAGGGCTCACCCCCCCGCGCGAGGGGACTTCCCCCCCACTAATCGCTACTACTGTTATTTCCGCAGGTGCTACTGCCACGAGGGTGGACCTTGGTGAGGTATGGGCGTCCTTCCATTTGCAGGGCGTGCTAGTGTCCAGGGGCTGCGGTTCTATGTCTGGGCCTACTGCGGTCACCCATGGAGTGGTGACCACGCAACCAGGTGACGACGTCCCTCCTCACCTGGTGTACTCGCCTCACGTGGTAACAGTCTTGCCTACAGCCGCTGTGAAGTGCCGTTCGCCGTACCGAGAGGGGGGCGTGCCGCCGCCGCTCGTGGTTGCCGCGCTGCAGCGACCACACTTCCGCTGCCCTAGAGCTCGCCCCCTGGACCTGCCGCCGGTACCAGGATGTTGCTGGCTGCTGCTCCACTTCCTGTGTTTTCCGGTGCTCCGTCCTGCCTCGGGTGACCTGCCAGTTTAGTGCGCGTGGACTGTCCATGCAGTTGCTGCGCTGGCTGTCCCTGCCACGTTGCTGCGCTGGCTGTCCCTGCCGTTGCTGCGCTGGCTGTCCCTACGATGCTGCTGCTGCTGTGCCTGCTGTTCCTGAGATGCCCATACCTGCTGATGTCGTCCCTGTTCGTGGTGGTACTACCCCAGACTTTGGTCGGTCTGTACAGGTGCGCCTCCGGGCCCTGTGGCTTCGGCTACAGCAGCCCTGGCTCCGCCCTGGATAGCAGATCTTACGTCTGTCCTGAGGAAGCTGACGAAGAAGAGGAGGAAGGTGTCGTCGTCGTCGTCTTCATCTTCTTCATCGTCGTCGGCTGCCGCCTCTTCCCCTTCGACTTCTAAGGCTTCACAGCTGAGGAAGAAGAAGGTTGCCTCCTCCCTCCTAAGAAGTCTCCCTCGGGAGCTTCTCGGGACCCGTCTCACCTCGGTGGGACGGGAGGGTTCCTTCCGCTGGTCCTCCTGCTCCTTCGGGAGCGGGGCCCGTCTCTTCTTCCGCAAGGAAGAAGACTACGGGGACCAGAGGGGTACCGGCTAACACCGGGTACTTCCTCGCCTGGTGTCAGTGGTTCTGCCACTGCATCAGGGTCCGTCTCGGCCTCTCGTTCGCGGGAGGTACCGAGTGTACGGTCGCCTACCAGCGACCGTGCAGCCAGGAACCAGACCTCTGAGTCCGCTCAGCGTCAGGTTCATGGCACGGGGCGGAAGACTGGTGACAGCCGCTCACGTGACTCTCACCAGACCAGCTCTCACTCTCGCGGCGAACAGCTGGCTACCCCCCGGGGACGTGACGGTCCACGACGGCCACGGGCTGAGGCTGGGAAGAGGTCCTCCCGTTCGCCGGTGCCAGCCACGGCTGGAACCAGCGACGTGACGTGCCGTGGAGGACAAGCACCGGTCTCACTGTGACAGTGGAGCCTGCAGGTCGCCTACCGTCGCTCTCACAGAGAGGCGATCGGGTATGGCAACCAGCACCAGCTCTTCTGACACTCGAGATCGGGGCCGCTGTGCTCAGTCCAGCCGTTCTCACAGCGAGACGGTTCGACCAGGCCTGCAGCTCGATCGCCACGCGGGTTGACGATCGCCTGCAGCCCTCCAAGCCTGCTGGTTCTGCCAGCGAGCGAGGAGGGAGCGTCAGGTCTGCCTCTCCCGTACCTTCAACCTCTCGGGTTACACCGGGAGGAGCGAGGTTATTGAGGAGTGATCGTGAGGGGAGTGCGCCCCTCATGATCCCACCACGACGCCCTGTACGTGCCAGGCACGGTTCTTGGACCGGCCAGGACGTATGCGCAAGTGGATGGGGAAGAACCGAGAGGGCTGTCGCTGTTCCCCCTTCTTAGGAGGAAGGTTCTCGGAATATGCTCTTCGAAGAGGCTTAACGGTCCCACTCTGCAAGATGCTGTGAATTCCGAGATCTAGAGGAACTTTGCCGAGGTTATGGCGCTGATTCGTCAGCACAACGACCTCGGGGAAAGGATCGCCACTCCCACCAGCAGAGCCACGTCTCGGCTCGAGTCGTTTTGGGGCCCGAGAGGGAACCCAAATCGACGGTGGGTCTGCCGCGATCGGAGCTTGCCGACTGTGTTGAACCAGGTAGTCTCTCGTCTCCGGACAAGAAGGCTTCTCTAGTTCTGGCCGGTCGAACAAGCTACTTCACTTCCTCTACTGCGACAGAGGCGTTTCTACGTGCTTCGGACACCGTAGTTGAATACCCCTTCGGTCCTCCTGAGGTTTCGACCTCGACGAGGACTGGAATGAGTCAGAGGACGGTATCGGCTCTCCTCCTGTCAGGTGTCGATCAGCCCCACCCAGACGACGTTCACAGTGGCGGCAGACCCTTACCTACAGTATGAGTTTCGTAACCCTCCTCGGGGGAAAACGTTTTCTCCTGACGATACGTTTTCCCAGGCTCTGAGAGGCCATCGCCGTAAGGCGACGGCTGCTCCTTTTCTTCTCCAACTGCTAGTTCCGCTGGGAAGGCGAGCCAGTATCCAATTCCTCCCCCATTCCCTCTCTTCCTTACGGCTATACGAGGGAAAGGGGAGGGATCCTACAGAGATTTCTCTGTAAGATCCCAAGTTAGGGGCTGCGCTACCGGGGGGACCTTCGTGTCCTACCTGACGTAAGCCCCGGTTGTTGAGGAGGGATCCTGCCCCTTTCTCGATTCCTACGGGAATCGAGAGGACCACCAGCCGATATCGTTGACGAATTCTGTGGGGGGTTTCGCAGAGTGCTTAGAATTCTACGGAATTTCTAGCGCACTCAGAGTGTTCGAGTTTTTTTTTTTACGCCTTCCTCCACAATTAGGCGAGACCACGGTCCAAAGTGAGCGAGAATCCCCGATAATTGTTACACGATAATCGGGAACCTCGCTTTATGCTCGAATTCCTGTAATTTCTAGCATTTGGAAGAAGACTGCTGCTGGAAGAAGAGTATCTCACCGTAGGCGTTTAACCTGGAATAGAGACGAACGGACGGGAACTTCCAGTTTGGCTTGAACTTTCGTCTTCGGCATTCTGTTCACCATTGAAGCTTTCTTTGGGAAAGACTTCTCCTTCCACTCTCTTGACTAGAGAACGAAGGTGGTCGATCTCCAATCCTTATTTCATTCCATTCTAGGGGCGGAAGGGGAAAAGAATTTAGGATGGAGGTCGTGGTACAGAACCCTACAAATATACTACGTATATTACCCTCGCGACATGATTCTTTAACAGTTGAATTGTCCCCGGGGGGTAGGCGCATACCGTAGTTAACTCTACGGTTTGTGACCGAGACGAAATTGTATCTTAATTGAAACTGCAACTCGGGGGTTGCCTGCAACCTCCCAGCAGTTATCAGTTTCGATTTTAGATACTTGGTATTGTCATGACAACACCAAATCAGCTTTTGTATTTACCGAAATCCGTTTCGGTTAAATATAATTGCTCGAGGCGTAATTCCTTTATGCTCGATGGTTCTAGCCGAAACGCATTCCTTCGTGGAATAATGGATTACCTGGCAAACTCAGGATGACGATGTCACCGAGAGCTACTGCGTATTGAACTGCCTGATAGCGGCTCAGTATCAGCTAGGTCTCGGAGATGCACGGTCGGTTACGTCTCTCTCTCCCCTGGTTTGATTGACTACCGAACCGTATCTCTGCCCCAACAATCATGGACTTAGGTCTCTGATTAACGGGGATTCTCGCAATAATGAAGGACCATCTACTGCCTGTGACGCCTCGATTTCATCGCCTTCGACATTGCGAGAATTTCAACAGAGATATCTCTTGGACTCTTTCATCTTTCTGTTTACCGCACGGTAACAGAAGTCTGTAACTAGTCAACCGCTTCATCGCACCGCGATAATGCGAATGATTTTTTGCAGACATCTGAGTTTGTCTTCAAAAATATCTGTATTCGTAGGTGTGCAATTATTCATTGCTCGCCCCGAATTAACAGATATGTCAGAAGACATCGCCTACTCTCCGACCTGACAGCTCTACTTCAAATGTTCAGCCCATGAGAAGCAGTCTTCAGGCAGTATTTCCCTGTCTTCATTACTGAAAAGCGCTCCGCTTTTATTGCAACTACGATCCTCACCGGACAGCAATGAATAGCGGTTAGCGTTCTCAGTCTTTGTAGCACAGGTTCAGAATCTTGAGAACCTTCCTTCTCCGGTTCAGCTGTGAAGACGTAGGTTGCATTTTCTGCTACACTTCGTCTTCAACGACACATAGTGTTGTTTCTCCTTAGCCGAGAATCAACATACTATGAGTTATCTTGCCATCAAGGACCTCGTCTCTAGAAGGCAAGAAATGACTTTCGCCTCTGTTGGGCACATGCCTTAAGAGAGTCATCACCTTGCCTTCTGGCATCGGTGACGAACAAATATTTGTTTAGTCTCTTGGCATAAACCCTTTAAGGCTTTTGGCCGAAGGTCACGTGACTTGCTCGGGGTGCTTGGACAACTTGCCTCCTTACCGAACGCAGTCAGTTCGGCAGCTGTCAGAGCTCCCAAGTCTGTTACGAACTTCGCTGTGGACTTAGTTCGGTTGTTCCATAACAATCAATTTTCTTCGTCCTAACGGCTTCTTTTGTCACAGTTACCCATACCATCGACACCCAACATTGGAGTGTCGGTGTCCTATCCACTACCGAGAAGAACAACTTCGCTGCAGACGGATAGACCAGTATGGTACAGGACATCACCGAAGTTTGAGAAGAGGGATAGGTACATACGACCATCCCTCTTTTCCTCTGAGGTAATTGCATGACTTTTACTGCGAAGTCAAGCATCAGGGGATGGGGATTCGTGACGCTCGATTTCGTACCGAATTCGTAGCGAAGACTCTGAACCCTTCGGTTTCCTGACGATCGGTTAGAGTCCTTCACAATCCCCTCCCTAATGGACTTCACCGCCTTCGATGCGAAGGAGATGCTGCTTTGTCCTGTGAAAGCGCGACCGCGCTTTCTGAAGAAACTCGACATCCCAGGCTGAGTGTTGAAGACTCTTCGTCAGCACCAAGATGACCTAGAAGTACACTCCCTCGAGTTACACAAGAACTTCTCCGTGGCGCAGGTACCTGAAGGCAGGGGTCTGGTACAACCAGACCACCCGGCACCTCCTTCTACCTTTTGGATATTGCCCACAGGTCCTTGGATCGTTTTCCTTAGGACCCGTGGTGGCTGCTCAACACGTTGTCTAGCTAACCCAGACCCTAGCAGGCTGAACAGCATCGAGTCCTGGTGTGACTGTAAGAATAGATAGTGAATGAGAGAGTGACTGGCTTCTCTTCCACCTCTTTTTTTCTCCCACTCTACCTGTGGGTAGAGGGATACGGTCATCACCTTGCTGGATAAGGACGAGATGCCGGGTGAGCTACTCGACAGAGCCCCATCCTTATCCCTTTCACTAGGGATGGGAGCGAATATCCACCACTTCCTCCATACCAAAGGGGGGGGAAGTGGATGCCAACAAGAGACCAAACCATAACTTTATGTTGCCTCTTGCAAATAGGAAACTTGTTTCTTGGTTTGCTGGTACGAAGAGATACGCTTGCCTCTCTCTTAGTACTGGTCCAAGAGGTCTGACCATTGATCCTGCGGTGCCACACCCCCGATCAATCGGACAGAGGCTTGGATCTGGATCCCTCCCTCGCTCTTACGACCAGGGAGGCATTCAAGGTTGGGCGAACACAGTCTGTTCACAAAAGACTCAGATTCCTCCCACCCAAGAAGTGAGTCTTCCTATTGTAAAAAGGACGAAGGCCGTTTGTGTATGCCGTGTCGGAACAAATGACAATTTGTCCAAAATTGCATTTTTCCTAACTATACAAACCTGAGGTCCTTTTACAACATAGCCCCACTCATGCCACCCCCTCACTCTGCAGTTTTTGCTTGGCCAAAAGCAAAAGTGATTTGTTTACCTACCAGTCGCGCGCGCGCGCCTGTCGGACAAGCAGTTAACTACCGAACCCCTTGTTCGAAAGCTTACGACCTATCCAGCTGCCGCTAGATACCTTCCTATTGTAAAAGGACCTCAGTTTGTATAGTTAGGAAAAATGCAATTTTGGACAAATTGTCATTTCATTATCACTTATATATTTTGTTTGGTATCTTGCAAGCTTTTTCACCGGCAGGACACAGGTCGAAACCAGAAAAGGGATTTTGACAAAGGAAAAATCTATTTCTGGGGGAAGACCTGTGTTGCCCGGTGAACCCGGCCCTCTTTCTTTTCCCCACCCTTTAGCCAGTCCAAGCTTGGGTGGCTATTCCAGGAATGAAGATGGCGGGCGTGGGTGGTAGTAGTAGTAGCAAGCGGAAGGCAAAAGGGGTGGCCTTTGTAACGGCTCTCGCCGTGGAAGGGACTTTGAAAGGAATCCTCTAATTGGCAGAAGTCCTGTGAGTAGTGGCTTCCACTCGCCCTAGTGCTTATACCGACGCCCTTGGGGTGATCGAGCTGAGGGTAGTAACTTCAGCATTCCTTGCTAGCTTTTTCTCTGGTATATTTAGGATCTATTTATACTTGGAAAAGTGAGCTACAGGAACTTTTCACCGGGCGACACAGGTCTTCCCCCATAAATATATTTTTCCTTTGTCAAAATCCCTTAATATTCATAGAGAGAGAGAGAGAGAGAGAGAGAGAGAGAGAGAGAGAGAGAGAGAGAGAGAGAGAGAGCATTTTACTTTTAAAAAGATGCCAAAACATATTCATTGAGCAATAGGAGTTAAAATGTGTGGGCAATATATAGAAGATATATACCCATACCCTACTTCCATAGAAGATAGATATAGTAGGCTTACCCCTATGCTTGTTGCAGCAGGTGTGCGAGACGAGAAGCTGCAAGAGTCTTCAAAGAAGAGGTGCAAGTTTTAAAGACCATAAAGGCTGTGTGCCCTCAACAATGAAGAACTTAAAAAAATTGATTAAAAAGATATGCATGTGTTCAATTAACCCTCTTACGCCGATTGGACGTATTAAACGTTGAGTCAAAATGTCTCCAGTATGCCGATTGGACGTATCATACGTCGGCTCAAAAAAGTTTTTTTAAAAATTCGCGGAAAAATACTTATAGGCCTACCAGCCAAAAACTTTTGAATCATGCGCCTTGGGGGATGCTGGGAGTTCACGGATCAAGGCGTTGTTTTGTTTACAATCGCTACGCAGGCGCGCAGCGCGAATTTCTTTCTTATCGCACTAAAAAGTATCAGTGAACACATATCAAAAATTATTTCGTCACTTTGACATAATTTTTGCACCATTTTAAATTATCCTTTACATGAAGTATTATATATGAAAATGTGCGCAATTTCATGTAAAATACAACAGAAAAATACTCATGATTGTAGCTTTATCAGTTTTTGAAATATTTTTCATATGAATAACGATAAGTGCAAAAATTTCAACCTTCGGTCAACTTGGACTCTACCGAAATGGTCGAGAAAACGCTTTAATTTTAAGCTAAAATTCTTATATTATAGTAATATTCAATCATTTTCCTTCATGTTGCAACAAAATTGGACGTCTCTAGCACAATATTTCGATTTACGGTGAATTTATGAAAAAAAAGTTTTTCCTTACGTTCGTGCGATAACTCTTCCGATAAAATTTTTTTTCGTGCGATTGTCCTAATGTTTGCACCCTTTTAAATTTGCCGTTACATAAAGTTTTTTATATATGGAAAATGTGCGCAATTTCATGCACAATACAACAAAAAACAAACAACCCAATGGTTGTAGCTTTTATTCAGTTTCGAAATATTTTCATATAAATAATGTTAAGTGCAAAAAAATTTCTATTTCATTTTCGGTCAACTTTCGTTGACTCTACCGAAATGGTCGAAAAACGCAATTGTAAGCTAAAACTCTTATATTCTAGTAATATTCAATCATTTACCTTCATTTTGGCAACGGCTTGGAAGTCTCTAGAACACAATATTTCGATTTATGGTGGAATTTATGAAAAAAAAAAACATTTTCCTTACGTCCGCGCGGTAACTCTCCGAAAAAATCAGGAATTTTTTTGTGCAATTGTCGAAATGTTTGCACCATTTAAAATTAGCTGTTACATAAAGTTTTATATATGAAAATGTGCGCAATTTCATGTAGAATAACTAAAAATGATTGAATTGCAAGGTTGTAGCTTTTCTCTTTTTTCGAAATATTTGCATATAAATCACGATAAATAGAAAAAAAATCACGTTCGGTCAAATTTGACTCTACTGAAATAGTTGAAAAACGCAATTGTAAGCTAAACTCTTACGGCCTAGTAATATTCCGTCATTTTTCTTCATTTTGAAACAAATTTGAAGTCTCTAGAACAATATTGTGATTTATGGTGAATTTTTTGACATAGATTTTACCTTCACTCCGCGCGCCGATTCGCGGCCGCAAGTCTCGAAATACATACATCGCATTATCCTAATATTTACTCCTTTTCATATTAGCGGTTTTATAGAGTTCATATATCAAAATGTGCGCAAATTCATGAAGAATACAATAAAAAATAATTGAAGATTGTATTGCTTTTTCCATCCTCCGAAATATGTGCATATAAAAAAATATATATATAAAAATTCGACATTCGGTCAAATTTAACTCGTCCGAAATGGTCGAAATCTGCAATTCTAATGTAAAATCTCTTACAGTTATCGTAATATTAAATCATTTGTCTTAATTATGAAAACAAATTGGAAGTCTCTAGAACAATATTTAGAATTACGGTGAATTTTTGAAAATAAAATGTTTTTTTGCGTCCGCGCATTACAAATTAATTCGTACTCATTTTGTGATAATATTTTTCTTTTTTCGGTGTTGCTTTTATTGTTTTACTATGTATTATATATCAAAATGATTGCAATTAAGTGTACAATACAACGAAAAAAAGTAACTCGTTAGCTTTGACCGTTTTTTGCACAGCGTGATTTGAATACAATTATCTATGAATTTTTTTTCGCTACCATATATCGCATTATTTAACATATGATAATGATATTATTTTTCATTTCTGATGATTGCATACTAAACTTCAAGGCAATGAAAAAAAATGAGCCAAAAATGAACTCTTAATCTTTAAAACTAAGCGCGCTGTGATTTTTTGAATAAATTATTTTTTCCGCTTCCACGTCACTCCAAACTGGCGCCGGCATACAGGAGAGGTTTTGATTTTTAGGGCTTCGGCGTAAGAGGGTTAAAATTTGTATGTTGACAACATAAAAAAAAAGTTTTATACATCAACTATTTTAGCTTGGTTTTAACAGCAGCGAGCATAGAAGTAGTGAAATTCTCCATG
>NC_087222.1:32511288-32546881 GCF_015104395.2 Macrobrachium nipponense
CATGGAGAATTTCACTACCTTCTATGCTCGCTGCTGTTAAAACCAAGCTAAAATAGTTTGATGTATAAAACTTTTTTTTTTATGTTGTCAACATACAAATTTTAACCCTCTTACGCCGAAGCCCTAAAAATCAAAACCTCTCCTGTATGCCGGCGCCAGTTTGGAGTGAGCGTGGAAGCGGAAAAAATAATTTATTCAAAAATCACAGCGCGCTTAGTTTTTAAAGATTAAGAGTTCATTTTTGGCTCATTTTTTGTCATTGCCTGAAGTTTAGTATGCAATCATCAGAAATGAAAAATAATATCATTATCATATGTAAATATGCGATATATGGTAGCGAAAAAAAAATTCATAGATAATTGTATTCAAATCACGCTGTGCAAAAAACGGTCAAAGCTAACGAGTTACTTTTTTTTCGTTGTATTGTACACTTAATTGCAATCATTTTGATATATAATACATAGTAAAACAATAAAAGCAACACCGGAAAAATATTATCACAAAATGATGTACGAATTTGTAATGCGCGGACATAAAAAATTTTATTTCAAAAATTCAACCGTAATTCTAAATATTGTTCTAGAGACTTCCAATTTTGTTTCATAATTAAGACAAATGATTTCAATATTCACGTACTGTAAGAGTTTTACATTAGAATTGCAGATTTCGACCATTTCGGACGAGTTAAATTTGACCGAATGTCGAAAATTTTAATTTATATATATTTTTGTTTTTTTTATATGCACATATTTCGGAGATGGAAAAAAGCTACAATCTTCAATTATTTTTATTGTATTCTTCATGAATTTGCGACATTTTGATATATGAAACTACTATAAAATAAAAACCGCTCAATATGAAAAAAGGAGGAGTAAATATTAGGATAATGCGATGTATGTATTTTCGGAGACTTGCGCCGCGAATCGGCGCGCGGAGTGAAGGTAAAATATATTTTTCAAAAATTCACCATAATAACACCAATATTGTTCTAGAGACTTCATTTGTTTCAAATGAAAGAAAAATGACGGAATATTACTAGGCCGTAAGAGTTTTAGCTTACAATTGCGTTTTTCAACTATTTCAGTAGAGTCAAATTTGACCAGAACGTGATTTTTTTCTATTTATCGTGATTTATATGCAAATATTTCGAAAAAAGAGAGCTACAACCTTCAATCATTTTTAGTTTATTCTACATGAAATTGCGCACATTTTCATATATAAAACTTATGTAACAGCTAATTTTAAATGGTGCAAACATTTCGACAATCGCAAAAAAAAATTAAAAAAAACTGATTTTTTCGGAAAGAGTTACCGCGCGGACGTAAGGAAAATGTTTTTTTTTTTTGTTTTTTTTTTTCATAAAGTTCACCATAAATCGAAATATGTGCTAGAGACTTCCAAAGCCGTTGCAAAATGAAGGTAAATGATTGAATATTACTAGAATATAAGAGTTTTAGCTTACAATTGCGTTTTTCCGACCATTTTCGGTAGAGTCAAAGTTGACCGGAAAGAAAGTTTGAAATTTTTGCACTTAAGTGTTATTTATATGAAAATATTTCGAAACTGATAAAGCTACAACCATGGGTTGTTTTTTGTTGTATTGTGCATGAAATTGCGCACATTTCCATATATAAAACTTTATGTAACGGCAAATTTAAAAGGGTGCAAACATTAGGACAATCGCACTGTTAAAAAATTTTATCGGAAGAGTTATCGCACGAACGTAAGGAAAAACTTTTTTCATAAATTCACCATAAATCGAAATATTGTGCTAGAGACGTCCAATTTGTTGCAAAATGAAGGAAAATGATTGAATATTACTATAATATAAGAATTTTAGCTTAAAATTGCGTTTCTCGACCATTTCGGTAGAGTCAAAGTTGACCGAAGGTTGAAATTTTTGCACTTATCGTTATTCATATGAAAATATTTCAAAACTAATTAAAGCTACAATCATGAGTATTTTTTTGTTGTATTTTACATGAAATTGCGCACATTTTCATATATAATACTTCATGTAAAGGATAATTTAAAATGGTGCAAAAATTATGTCAAAGTGACGAAATAATTTTTGAGATGTGTCACTGATACTTTTTAGTAGTGCGATAAGAAAGAAATTCGCGCTTGCGCGCCCTGCGTAGCGATTGTAAACAAAAACAACGCCTTGATCCGTGAACTCCCAGCATCCCCCAAGGCGCATGATTCAAAAGTTTTTGGCCTGGTAGGCCTATAAAGTATTTTTCGCGAATTTTTAAAAAAAACTTTTTTGAGCCGAAGTATGAATCGTCCAATCGGCATACGGGAGACATTTTGACTCAACGTTTAATACGTCCAATCGACGTAAGAGGGTTAATTGAACACATGCATATCTTTTTAATCCATTTTTTTAAGTTCTTCATTGTTGAGGGCACACAGCCTTTATGGTCTTTAAAACTTGCACCTCTTCTTTGAAGGCTCTTGCAGCTTCTCGTCTCGCACACCTGCTGCAACAAGCATAGGGGTAAGCCTACTATATCTATCTTCTATGGAAGTAGGGTATGGGTATATATCTTCTATATATGCCCACACATTTTAACTCCTATTGCTCAATGTAATGTTTTGGCATCTTTTAAAAGTAAAATGCTCTCTCTCTCTCTCTCTCTCTCTCTCTCTCTATGAATATTAAGGGATTTTGACAAAGGAAAAATATATTTATGGGGGAAGACCTGTGTCGCCCGGTGAAAAAGTTCCTGTAGCTCACTTTTCCAAGTATAAATAGATCCTAAATATACCAGAGAAAAAGCTAAGCAAGGATGCTGAAGTTACTACCCTCAGGCTCGATAACCCCAAGGGGGCGTCGGTATAAGACTGGGAGCGATGGAAGCCCACTACCTCACAGGACTTCTGCCAATTAGAGGATTCCTTTCAAAGTCCCTTCCACGGCGAGAGCCGTTACAAAGGCCACCCCTTCTGCCTTCCGCTTGCTACTACTACTACCACCCACGCCCGCCATCTTCATTCCTGGAATAGCCACCCAAGCTTGGACTGGCTAAAGGGTGGGGAAAAGAAAGAGGGCCGGGTTCACCGGGCAACACAGGTCTTCCCCCAGAAATAGATTTTTCCTTTGTCAAAATCCCTTTTCTGGTTTCGACCTGTGTCTGCCGGTGAAAAAGCTTGCAAGATACCAAACAAAATATATAAGTGATAATGAAACCTAAGGTTCACCAAAGAATAAATTTAATGAGCCGTAATAAAAAACGGACAACTTATCTGACTAATTAAGACTAGCACTTAAACTAGGGCTTAAAACTAGTAATAACAAAAAAATATAAAGGGATGGTATCTGAAGCAATATACAAGGAAATATGTACATAACGGGTCAGTGATACCAATATGGGTAGAGAGGAAAAAGAGAAATGCTTTCCGAGAGTCAGTTCTAAGAGCCACCATGCTAGATCCTTTTTTATCTCCTTCATGATGTCGAATACCTTCGAGTCCGGTTGGGACTTCCTGCCCCTCTGCAATTCCACTCCTCCCAAACCAGGTGCAACCTGGCACCTACCAGAGATTGAAGGATAGTTATATCACTAGGGGGAGGACTTAGAAGCAGGTATTGTCGTGGATTTGGAAGGGGAGCGCAGGTTCGAGCGAGGGCTGACGAAGGGCCTGATTCTACTTCCATGAAAAGCTGCTGCAAAGGAGAGGAAGATTTGTCAGGAGTCACAGAGGTGGCTTTCACTTACTTAGTTGACTGGGCCAACAGATCGCTTGTTGACTTTTTCTCCAAAGTAGAAAGAATAGCATTAACTCTCGTCCAGAAATAAGTGTTGCTTATCTAATGGCAAGAAAAGCAAAGCCAACTTCTGGGAAGAGGTAACTCCTTTCGTGAAGGCAATCTCATCAGATGCGTCCTGACAGATTTGTCGGCATACGAAAGAACCCTAAACCAATCTGGCATCATATCTTCCAGAATAGAGGGGGCAATCCTCAATCTTCAAACCAAGCGCTCTGACTATCCAGTCCAGAAAAAGTTTCTTGACCAAATGATCTAATTTGGGGGAAGAAAAGAACAACTTCGCCACTGAAAACGCCACTGTGCGATTATCGTCGACAAGACCGGAGAAGTCCCCTTGAGAGGTGGCAGAAACTCCTATGGCAGGAGCTTCTCCTGTCACATAGAAACAGTATCTCTTGTTGATGAGCTTCAGTGGTGGAAAAATAAAAGAAGCCTTGCCTGACTCTCTTGGTCAATAACCAGTCCTCCACAATACAAAGAGATTTTTTCAAAGTTTTTGACAAAACTAACTTGGGAAGCAAAGGGTCCACATGCTTCCTTCTCATAATAAAAATCGAAGTGGGAGACCTGGGAGCTGCCGTGCTAAAGTAATCAGGGTACGTATCCAAGAGATACTGCAGAAGACTCGAATATACTAATGTGGGAATAGAGTCTGCTTCCTGTTCTTCTTGCTCCGACAAAACCGGAGAAAGAGAAGGTTCTGCTGCTTATGGGCTGAGTGCTTGCCTTTCAAATAAACTATCAACTCTTCCAACTGTTTCAGAGGGAACAGATTAGAATTATCCTGAGTTGAAACAGCAAAAGTCATAGTAAAAATGCCAGAAGTCGCAAGTGTCAAAATTGTCGAGACCGAAGGATCCATAATCGCTGAAACAGATGTCACATGAGAAGTCAAAGGAGTATTCGACGAATGTACAAGCATCAAACGTTTTGAAGGAGTCAAAATACAGTGCCACCTACCTGGAGGGTCCAAAATGTCAGAAGTCGAAAAATGATCTCGAGAAAGTTAGAAGTAGCGACATTGCAAGAAGGACGTGGACTTTGATCCCTTCCTTGGACTTCTTAACAGGAGGAGGGGAGGGAAATAAATCCGCTGCAGTCTCACGTCTTTTCAATGGACGCAAAACTGACGAACTACGCCACTTATGACATCTCACGGATGAGGAATCACTCAATTCTGATAACAACAGAGCAGCAAATGCTGTTCTGTCAAAACCTGCTGGCACATTACAGGATCGATAGAGGAACTGGCTGCTTGTGGGGAAACCCCACCAGTCACCCTTGGACCTCCAGTGTCTTCTCATGAGGTGGGAGGCAGGACAGGGACCTTCACCTCTAAGAGAACTGGTGGGACAGACAGCCACCACCTCAGAAAGCACTGCACTATCACACAGCACTTCATTGTTAGAAATAGCTTTTTCTAGAAAAGACTTAAACACAAAACCTAACTCCATAACTGTACTGGCAAGAACATCAAACTTTTTCTAAAACCTTGATTCGAGGATGGCAATGGCGTCAGGAGAAACTACACAGGAAGCTAGTAAAGGAGTTAAAGGAATAGAAGGAGGACTCAAGATTGGAGACACGGCTTGAGGAGGAGGAAAGACATGACAAACTGGATCTGCGGACGATGCAGAAGATGGATGGATGGATGTATGAGTTTTAGGGCAAAAGTCCAGGCACTGGGGCCAAAGAAGCCATTCAGCGCACAATGCAGAAGAGGCTACACTATTTTCTCATTTCAGCTCTTAGAGCTGCCTTCCTCGTCCTATCCTTTACTAGTTAATCAGTGTACAAGAAAAACCTTCCATTGATTGTCGCTACAATCTTTACATTTGTCAAAAGCCAATTCACAAGTACATCAGACCCATTACCTCTACATTAAATGCACTTTGAGTGTGGATTGGAAATATGTAGGCTTAAGGGGGCCGGCCGGCTAATGCCATTCTTTAAGGACAGGACTTTGATATTCATACCACTTAATAAGGTGACTTGGGACATCTCCAAACCGCATATGATTTTCCCCTCTGACCTTCGGTTTTGTGACGCCAGGGCGATTTATCCCGAAAATAACCATTTTTCAAATTCTATCTCCTCCCTTGATATTTAATATTAAGATCTGGGATTACTACCATATATAGACCTGATGTAGACCTCCAATCGAATGAGGAGTTTTTTCTCTAAAAGTCTTTTTTTGCTAGATATGAATTTTTCGTTATGGTAAAAAAATAAACCCTATAAATTAGGAAAACAAAATTTATACAAAAAAGACGAAACAAAAATTGGAAAAAAGGGCTTCATTTGATTGTTCTATAATGTCTTTCTGAGTTATATACCAAATTCCATTGTTATAGCTTTAAAACTAAGTGAGAAGATAGATTTTGAAGGTCAATAACTATAGTTTTGAGATACGGGCGTTCAAAGTTTTTCTTCGTATTTTTACAACGACAATGTTAATAAATAATGATTATTATGAATGTATGTTTCTTTTTTGTGTTTAATAAACAAAACTATTTTATTATCATAAAATTTAATCATAAATGATGATCCCTTTGCTCATATATCGTAGATTGGGGCACTGCGTCAGGCAAGACGGGGCACTCCTTCCTACGCAACTCTCTCTCGCTCCTTCACTAACTCGGCTTATTACAGCGAATTTTCTTCTTCTGTATGTTAGCTAGATGTTTTCCTAGTATTTTCCGTTTTGGCATGATGAAATTCTTGCCGAAACAAAGATAAGAAACGTAAATGCAAGAGAATGTCAGGAGGTGAAATTCGAAGTTGTACTATGTTTTTACAAAGACAATGTTAATAAATCATGATTATTATGAATTTCATATTCCTTTTTGGGTATTAATAAACCAAAACTATGTTATTTATCATAAATTAAGATCCCTTTGCTCAAAGATTGTAGCCTGGGGGACAGTGTGACATGTGCTTCAGGCAAGACGGGGGCGTTTACTTACTACGCAACCCTCCCTCTCTCTCTCCACTAACTACGCTAATATCGCATATATTATGATATTCTGTACGTAATCATATTAGAGCGAATTTTCTTCGTCTTTATGTTAGCGAGATGTTTTCCTTGTCTTTTCCTCATTGGCATGATGAAATTCTTGCCGAAACATAGATAAACACATGTAAAAGCAAGCGAATGTCAGAGAAGAAACTCGAACGTGTAGGGTACTTGAAGTCTGTGCTCGCACTGAATCATGGGATACTCTCATACTCCCCTTAGCGACTCACGGAATCACTACAGATGCCATTTCTCACAATTTCTTTGACAATAATTATCAAAATTTACGATAACAGAAGAAATATGACAATTTGTCGAAAATTGCATTTTCCTAACTATACAAACCTGAGGTCCTTTAACAATAGGAAGTAGCTAGCGGCAGCTGGAACGGTCGTAAGCTTCGAACAAGGGGAGAACGGTAGTTAACTGCTTGTCCGATCGTCGTGCGCCGCGCGACTGGGAGGTAAACAAATCACTTTTGCTTTTGGCCCATGCAAAATACGCAGAGTGAGGGGTGGCATGAGGAGGGACTATATGTAAAGGACCTCAGGTTTGTATAGTTAGGAAAAATGCAATTTTCGACAAATTGTCATTTGTTCCGATACGTAATACAAACCATCGGTCCTTTAACAATAGGAAGACTCATTCTTGGTGGGAGGAATCTGAGTCTTTGATGAACAGACTGGTGTTCGTCCATCCCTGGCCCTGAATGCCTCCCTGGTCGTAAGAGCGAGGGAGGGATCCAAGCCTCTGTCCGATTGATCGGGGTGTGCACCGCAGGATCAATGGTCAGACCTCTGGGCGAGTACTAAGAGAGAGGCAAGCGTATCTCTTTGTACTAGCATTGTAAGAACTTTTTCCTTTACATGAGCAAATGTAAAGTAATGGGTTTGTCTCATGTAGGCATCCACTTTCTCCCCCTTGTTGGAGAAAGTGGATATACACTCCTATTTCTAGTTAAAGAGATAGGATGGAGCTCTGTTGAATAGCTTACCTGCATCTGACTTCCTTCCAGCAAGGTAACGACCGTATCCCTCTGCCCACAGGTAGAGGTAGAGAAAGATGGTGAAGAGAAGCCAGTCACTCTCTCATTCGCACATTCATTCTCCCAGTCATACCAGGAATCGATGCTGTTCTGCCTGCTCGGGTGCTGGGTAAGCTTACACAATGTGTGAGCAGCCACCACAGTCCCAAGGAAAAGTATCCAAGGACTTGTGGGCAATATCCCGAAGGTAGAAGGACGTGAAGGTGGTCTGGTTGGCCCAGACACCTGCCTTCAGGACCTGCGCCACGGAGAAGTTCTACGGAACGCTAAGGAGGGTCCGATACTCTGACTTCGTGGGCTCTCGGTCGGAGCGTACGGATGTCGTCGCTACCATCAGCCTCGTACGCTCTCCGATCACCTCACGCAGCCAGAAAGAAAGCGTGTTCTTGGAGACTTTCTTGGTAACCCCAGTGCTAACGAAGAGGCGTCGACACTCAGGCCTGAGATGTCGAGTTCTCTTCAGATAGCGCCGTAGCGCCCTCACAGGACAAAGCAGCATCTCATCCGCATCGTTATCGGTGAAGTCCAGAAGGGAGGGGATCGTGAAAGACTCGAACCTATCGTCAGGGATCGATGGATTCTGAGTCTTAGCTACGAAGTTCGGGACGAAATCGAGCGTCACAGATCCCCAGCCTCTGGTATGTTTAACATCATAAGAAAGGCCATGTAGTTCCCCTACTCTCTTCGCCGATGCCAGGGCCAGCAAGAAGAGGGTCTTGAGGGTCAGATCCCTGTCTGACGACTCTCGGAGTGGCTCGAAAGGTCTTCGAGTCAAACTCCTAAGTACGAGAGTCACATCCCACGCAGGGGGCCTGAGTTCCCTGGGTGGGCAAGACCTTTCGAAGCTCCTCATTAGCAAGGAGATCTCGAACGAATTCGAGATGTCCAGTCCCCTCAGTTTTAGGACGAGAGCCAGGGCGGCTCTATATCCCTTAACTGTGGGTACTGAGAGGAGCTTCTCTCGGCGAAGAAACACGAGGAAATCCGCTACCTGCTGAAGAGTGGCTCTGAGAGGAGACAGACCCTGTCTACGACACAACCACAGAAGACGGCCCACTTCCCCTGGTACACAGCTGCAGAAGACTGTCGGACGTGTCCAGCCATCTCTGTTGCTGCGCTACGAGAAAAGCCTCTCGTTCGCAAGAGATGGTGGATAACAGCCAGCCGTGAAGTTGAAGGGACTGGACTGCTTGGTGGTACCGTTCTACGTGTGGCTGGGCTAGAAGGTTGTGCCAATTGGGTAGCTCTCTCGGTGCGTCCGCAAGAAGAGCCAGCAGGTCCGGATACCAAACGGCTTGCGGCCGTTTGGGAGCCACCAGGATCATTCTGAGATTGGGAGTGACCAGCGCTCGACTGATCACTTTCCGAATCAGACAGAAGGGAGGAAAGGCGGTAAGCGAAGAGGTTGTCCCAGGGGTGTTGGAGAGCGTCCTCTGCAGCTGCACATGGGTCCGGCACAGCTGAGAAGAAAACCTGAAGTTTCTGTTGTGCCGGGTGGCGAACAGGTCTACGACCGGTCGCCCCCACAGGTTGAAGAGCCTTTCCGCCACGTCTTGGTGTAGAGACCATTCGGTCCCTATCACCTGATCCCGACGGCTGAGCTTGTCTGCTACTACATTCCTCTTGCCTGGAATGTAGCGTGCTGACAGCTCTATCGAGTGAGCCGTGGCCCACTCGTGCACCTGCACCGTCAACTGATGGAGCGGAAGAGACACTAGCCCCCCTGCTTGTTGACATATGCCACTACTGTGGTGTTTTGTCGCACATCAACACCACTGAGTGTCCCACCAAGCGGTCCTGAAAACTCTTGGAGGGCGTAGAACGCCGCCTTGAGTTCCAGGACATTGATGTGAAGGTGCTTTTCGTGATGGTCCCACACACCTGCAGTCAGCAACTCCTCCAGGTGTGCGCCCCATCCCTCGGTCGATGCGTCTGAGAACAGAAGCATCTCCGGGGGGGGAGTGCGTATGGGCACTCCTCTTAAGAGGTTCTTGTCGTCGAGCCACCAGGCTAGGTCCTGCCTCACCTTGTCCGTGATAGCCACGGGAAAGTAAGGAGGATCCTTTGCCTGAGACCAACTCTCCTTAGCCTCCACTGGAGAGACGCAGTGAAGACGCCCGTGAGGGACTAACTTCTCGAGTGATGACAGATGGCCGATCACGACTTGCCATTGCTGTGCTGCCTGTTCCTGCCGAGACAGGAACCGGCCGCTGCCTCCCTGAATTTTGCTGATCCGCAAGTCTGCGGGAAAGACTTGCCCTGCTACCGTGTCTATCAGCATACCCAGGTACTTCATCTTCTGCTGGGTTCGAGATCGGACTTCTCGTAGTTATCACGATCCCCAGATCGCGACCAAAACTTGAGGAGTCGATCTCTGTCCTGTAGCAACTGCGAGCGGAGCTCGCCAGGACTAGCCAATCGTCGAGATACCTCAGAAGACATATCCCGTTCGAATGGGCCCAAGCCGACACCAGACCGTGAACACTCGCGTGAACACCTGTGGGGCGGTTGAGAGACCGAAACAAAAGTGCCCCTGAATTGGTACACCGTCCCGTCGAAGATGAAGCGGAGGTACTTTCTGGAGGACTGATGGATGGGTATTTGAAAATACGCGTCCTTCAAGTCCACTGAAAGCATGAAATCGTTCCCCCTGATCGAGTCGAGCACTGAGCGTGCCGACTCCATCGTGAACCGCGTCGTGCGAACGAACGCGGTTCAGGGGAGAGAGGTCTATCACCGGACGCCAGCCCCCGATGCCTTCTCCACTAGGAAGAGGCGGCTGTAAAAGCCCGGTGACTGGTCCTCCACGATTTCTACAGCTCGTTTCGCCAGCTATGGTCTTGATCTCCTGTCGAAGAGCGTTGTCCTTTGCTGATCCCCGGACATAGGTCTGTAGATGGACCGGATTGGAGATGAGGTTGGCCGAGGACTCGAAGGGTAGTAGATATCCCTCCCGAAGGACGTCTACTATCCAGTTCTCGGCGCCGTAGCGCTGCCAAGTCGCCCAATGGCTCGCCAGGCACCCCCCCACTTCCGGCAGCAGGTGAGGGGGAAGGGAACGCCGTCCCTAGCGTTTCCCACCTCGTTTCGACTTCTTTCCAGCACCCCCTCGGGGGAAAGGAGGGAGCTGGGAGGAGGGCTGGTTGCGGCCTCCTCTAGCAGAAGTTGAAACTACAGGAGTCTTCACACGGGGTTTGGGACGGTGCAACCGTCTTCGCCGCCGTGGAAGCGCTAGCCAAGCTCTTTGGTTTGTCCGCAGTCGCTCGAGATTGCCCAGTAACCTTCGAGACTGCCTGGTGAACTAAGCGGTCCACTCTCGTCAGTGCGCCGCCTTTCCACCGCAGCGTCCACCATCTCTCCAGGAAAGAGAGCTGGGGGGGAACTCCTAAGAGGTCCATTTCGAAGCCCGTGAGTGCCGCCTCACGCCCGGCCCCCTTGGTCACTCGGGTAAGGACTGGCGTCCCTACGTCGAAGAACCAAGTTGCCCACAGGTTCGCAGTTGTTATGGGCGAGGTAAGAGATTGCTCTTCCTCCAGACTGGCACAGTCTCCTAAAAGAAGCGTCGTCTTCGAGAGCAGAGCTCCCAGAGCCGGCCGCTACTTTGGATATTGTGAGGGACAAACAAATCCAACCAGGAAACTGCCTGGAATGCTGCCATAGCGGTAGATTCCAGGGCAAGTGCCTCCTGCTGCGAGAACCATAGGTTCTCCGACAGGAGCTGCTGCAGGGACACACCTGGAGTCAGCCTCGCTAACTCCGGGTTAACCTGTTTCGGCAGTATCGGGTCTTCGAAGGCACGTAAAATCGCCTCTGCCGCTGTAGAGGAGGAGGAAGCAGCTTAGAAGACCGTCCGGACTTTAGCGAGTCCTCCCGTCCTGAGACGAGATTCTCCACCTGATCCAGGACCGAGTCTGCAAGCTCAGATCGCGGTAACCCCACCATCATTTTGGGTTCCCTCTTGGGACCCCAAAATGATTCGAGCCGGGACGTGGGCTCTGCCGGTGGTAGCGGCGATCCTTCCGCGAGGTCATTATGCAGACGCATCAGCTTAATGACCTCCGCAAAGTTCCTCTGTATCTCGGGAGTTACAGCGTCTTGTGGAGTAGGACCGTCCAGTCCCTCCAGCAAGAGCATATCCCGCGATACTCCTCCTTCAGAAGGAGGAACAGCGACAGACCCCTGACGGTCGCCTCCAACTACTTGCGCGTACGTTCTGGTCGGTCCTAAAACCGTGCCTGAGCCGTACGGCGTCATAGCTGGGTCACGAGCGGCGCACCTCTCGTGATCGCTCCTCGGTACCTCGCTCCTCC
This sequence comes from Macrobrachium nipponense, assembly GCF_015104395.2. NCBI lineage: Eukaryota > Metazoa > Arthropoda > Malacostraca > Decapoda > Palaemonidae > Macrobrachium > Macrobrachium nipponense. Next base: position 32,523,435 of record NC_087222.1, read on the forward strand.
CGGTATAGCCGAGGAGGTTGAAGGTACGGGAGAGGCAGACCTGACGCTCCCCCTCGCTCGCTGGCAGGACCAGCGTGCGTGGAGGGCTGCTGCTGATCGTCAACCCGCGGTGACGGTCGAGCAGCAGGCCTAGCCTTGCCGCTCGCCTGGGGCGATTGGCTCGGCTGAGAACGTCGAGACCGATCTCTAGTGTCAGGCGAGCTGCCGCTGGTCACCGTCTCCGCCCGGTCCCATCGGGAGCGGCGGACGGGGACCTGCTAGGCTCTCTGTCGCGTCGAGACGGCCAGCGTCCTCTCGGCGCGTCAAAACCGCTGGTACCAGCCGTGGCTGGTACCGGGGCGGCCGTGGGGACTCCTTCCTCGCCTCAGCCCCGTGGCCGGTCAGCGGACCGTCACGTCAGCCCGAGCAGCCAGTTGATCGCTGCGAGAGCGTCCACTGGCCTGGCGAGATCGTGTGCACGACTCTCGCCAGTCTTCTGCTCCGCGCCGCTGTCTTGACGGCGAGCGAGCTCGGGCGTCAAAACTTTGGCTGGACGATCTTCCTTGGAAGAGCGTCCACGGTCGGTGCTTTCCCTCGCGAACGAGAAGCGGCGAGACGGAACCTGGTTTAGCGGCAGAACCGCTAGCACCAGTGAGGACGCACCAGCCGAGGCTGGTGCACTCTGGTCCCCGTCGACTTCTTCTTTGCAGAAAGAAGCGACGGGCCCCGTTCCCGAAGGAACAGGAGGACCAGCAGAAGAGCTCCCCAGCTCGCCTGAGCGAGCCGGGCCCTTAGAAGATCCCGAAGGAGTCTTCTTAGGGGGGAGGAGGCAACCTTCTTCTTCTTCGGCTGTTTAGCCTTAGAAGTCGAAGGGGAAGGAGAGGCAGCAGACGACGAAGAAGACAACGAAGACGACGACGACACTTCTTCCTCTTCCTCTTCTTCGCCAGGCTCCGCAGGACAGACGTCAGGTCTTCCATCCAGGAGGGAGCCGGGGCAGTTGCCGAAGCAACAGGGCCCGACTGCACCTGTCCGGAAAGACCTGAGACTGTGACAGCACCAACCAACAGCAGGAACAACAGGAACAGGTCCGGGCAACAGCAGGAACGGCAGGAACATCTGAAAGTGAATGAGCAGCAGCCTGATCTGAAAAGGAGTGAGCGGCTGGGACAGCAACAGGTACTGGCAGGCCAACGGCAGGGTACCACAGGAGAGCCAGGCGTCCTGTCGGCAGCTACCGTCATCCTCGGCACTGGCGCAGGTCCAGGGGGTACTCTTTGGGCAGCGGAAGTCCGGGGTCGGCAATACAAAGAATCCAGGTGGTGGTGGCACCGTCCTCTTTGGCACGGCAGTAATGGGTTTTTTGTATAGCAGCCGTGGGTGTCACGACATTATATGTGGTGTATACACCAGATGCGGTGGCATCTCATATGCTGGTGTCGTTACTGTGGTTGTAGTAGTGGTCAACCGTACCATGAGTGACCACTGCCGACCACGCCAACCGCTGAATCAACCCTTGGATGCTCGGCACTCCCTGCAGTCCCAGCGACTCCAACAACCTGTCCCAGGTCGTCCTTCGCTGATGGCACACCTGCGGAAGCAACAGTCGGGTTAGTTAGAGGGGTTTCCTCACGCCTGGGGGAGAAGAACCCCCCCCAGAGCGGACGGAAGACCCCGAGTTACAACTGGACGTCCGGGTAGCGGGCGCCCTCATCCACACTCGACGGATCGAGAGAGGAGAAGGACTCCGCTACCCCCCCGCAGGGGAAGGCGCGAAACGTGGGGGCTGGCCGGGGGCAGGAAAGAGGACGAAGTGTCCGCTTACCAAAGGAGTCACTGGACTTTCGATGACTTCCTGGGCGGCCTAAGTCTCTTCCTGCCCTCGTACAGCACCCACTGCGCCTCGGACCAATTCATATTACACAGGGCTCGTTGCGGGAGCACTCTCGCCCCCGACAACGAGTACAAACCTCGTGAGGATCCACATCGACAAACGATCTAAATCCCCCACATCTACGCCCCTCCAGCCCGGGACACACTCTACGGGCGACTGGAGGGCGTGGTTGATATCTCCATTTCTTCTTCACTCATTGCAAAGATCAATAAAAGAAATGTAAAGTACTTACAATCACTCTGATTTATACAGAAAGAGAGGGCAAATACTCAAACTCAAAGCAAACGACAAAGCGGGCAGAGCGATGACGAGCACGTCCTTCCCACACACGGCCGAAAGCAAAAGAGATTTGTTTACCTCCCAGTCGCGCGGCGCGCGACGATCGGACAAGCAGTTAACTACCGTTCTCCCCTTGTTCGAAGCTTACGACCGTTCCAGCTGCCGCTAGCTACTTCCTATTGTTAAAGGACCGATGGTTTGTATTACGTATCGGAACAAATTGCATTTTCTTGTACGGATGAATGTTTTAGGCCTATTGAGTTATGTTTACTAATTACCCTGTAACTACGAAAGTAAGAGGAATTTTGACGAAATATTTCGTATACGTATTCTCAATTGCCATATGAAGCGCCATGAATTTTTTCATGACTTTGCATTTTTCGCCCTATACCCCCATATATAAGGGTTCCGGCCGGCCCCCTTAACCTTGCACCCTCCGGCACAAAACCTAACACCTGACGGGCTAGAATCTGACATGACAGCCTGAATGTCACAACTAAATGCAGTTAAACTAATTAGCAAAAACACGAAGTTGAGTACTTCACCAAAATACGACAGTCAAAAACCATCCAGCGATGAAGAAAAAGTCTGCACCAACCACTGAAGTTAACCAGAAGATGGCAGAGAACAAATTGACTACACCTGGTCTGTTGTACCTTTTCCTCCTTGAGTGGCGGGAGATGACGTCACCTACATTGGTAATGGCAGCGCCACCGGGAAAGTTTGAATCTTTTGTCTGCCGTGTAGCGAACCTACAGCTGTATAATTCTTCGCTATGTATGCAATAAAATTCACAGATTCCATTAGCTATTTTCATCCAATTTCATAATAATACAAGATTTGCATATTTATCTTTAATTGGCATGAAAACAACAGTAAAATGAGTTCTCTCATGACCAGTATTTTTTAAAATACTTTTTTCTCCACTGTTATTTGCAGTCGACTTTCATCCATGTTCCTGACGGACGATAATTTATAGTCAATAGCAGTGTGAACATTTTTTTTCATCAGCTTCTGCTGCAACTGCATCTTAAATTTAGCAGTACACTATGTTTCCTTGCCAAAAATTTCTTGATATCAAATAAAGGGATAATGCAAAAATATTTGCTCTAATTAATCAACGTCATCTGTAACATATCTACAGCCATTTTTGTACGACAAAACAATAGCTGAAATGCAAGCAAAACATTGTTGTCATCAGATTCGGTTGGTTGTTGTAGCAAAGCAACTGCTTTCATTCAGTTGTTTATGGCTGTAGCATTTAAGCAACGATTACAGTCAACCTGCCGTATTCACAGACTCCGGATTCGCAGACTCACATATTCACGGATTTCTCTCTGGAACATATAGCCCCATTATTCGCGGCATTTTTCTATGAGAAATATCCATAAATTCCTGGGTTTTTTTTTAGCAATTTCATCATGAAATACACTTTTTGTGATAAAACTATTAAAAAAAAAACAGGTACAAACATTTTTAGTGAGTTTTTCTTTAGTTTGAACTAACAAATTTGGCTGTTTTAAGCGTCTTTATAGGGGTTTCAACTATTCACGGATTCTACCTATTTGCAGGGGAGTCTGGCACCCATCCCCGCGAAAATGGGGGAACGCTGTATATAATGTTACTAACGATACTTTTATCATTCTCTTTTGCTTTTTTTTTTTTTAGCTCATTTAACTAAAAGATATGATAAATAAAGACATGGAGCAAATGTTAGCAGTCTGGAAAAGGTTATTTTTTTCTCTCTCTCTTATTCTACGCCAAGATTTACCAGTAAGTTTATCAAACCTAACATTAAAAATTTGTAGAACTTAAAAATTTGTAGAACTACCATGCAGTAGGTGACGCATAAAGACGGATGCATACCAGGTTGATAACCCCTCAGGCAAGGTCTTTATCCCATCTTCTAGATAAATAAGTTAAAAAAGTAAAAGAGAATGATAAAAGTAGTTTTAACGTTATTCTCGTTACATAAATGTGTACAGCCATGAACAACTGAATGAGAAACAACTTTTTAGCTAAGTATAACTGAACCGGATAACATCCGTCTTGCTTATATTCCAATCATCGTACAATAGTAAACAATTACTGTAGTTATGCTATAAATGATGTAATGTAGAACAGGACTGATATATTTCAATGTAATAACTTTATTCGCTATGGATAAAAGATTGGAAGATAATATACTGTTAAATTTAAACTGCAAGTTGTAGCTGAAGCTGAGAAAACAATGTTCAAGCTACTAGGATAAAACTCCTGTAAACTTTGATATACCATCAAACACAATTGTAGATGAAATAGATAGAAAACTATTTTAATCAAAAATACCTGGCATGAAAAAATATATTTTACTATTGCTTTTGAGCTGATAAAAGATAAGGAACATAAATTTTGTATCACATAAAATCAAATGAAAATAGCGAACTGAATCAATTTTTTTACACAAGAAACCTGCCACCAATGAAATCTATTGTAAAGAAAATAATTTAGTTCACAGCGGGATGTATTCAAGTTATATTTCAACTTGAAAACACATCGTATAACGAAAAATGACCTTGTCCAATAATAGTAAAGTATCTAGATAGAGGCAGTTTTCGGGCTACGACGGGTTCGGCTTACTACGTTCTGAGATTAAGGCGCTTTTCAATTATATTCAACAGAAATTATTTCCAGGGTTATGACACATGTTACAGGGTTACGGCGCCTACGACGCTGATCTGGCAGAAGAAATATGACACCAAAAAAGGGATTTTGACGTAGGAAAAATCTATTTCTGGGCGAGGAAGCCGTGTCGCCCAGTGAAATGTGTCCCCTTTAGCACTATTTTTAGGGGACACATTTCACGGAGCGACACGGCTGAGCCCAGAAAAGGGATTTTGACGAAGGAAAAATCTATTTCTGGGCTCAACCTGTGCCGCTCCATGAAATGCTCCCTTTAGCATCATTTCTGAGGTATATAATTGCTATATATTACCAGAGAAAAAGTTTTTGGATGGAAAATGCAATAGAAAATGCAGTTTACATAGTTCTGAATGCACCCAAAGCATTAAAAGTAAGGTTTTCTTAGGATTTTTGACAATGTTCCAGCTTACGACAATTTTCGGCTTACATCGCTTCTCAAGAACGGAACCCCCGTCGTAACCCGGGGACTGCCTGTATTCATTTATGGTAACTAGAAGCAAGAAAATTCACTCAGAATTGAGTTAAGTACAGCGAAATAAACTTGTATCTGACATCAGCAGATTGCCAAACCAAAATAATGACCACTATGTTAGTATTCTATAATACAATAATAAGAGAATACATATATTATTGGATACAGTGAAGGAATATATGAATTTTTAAAAGATTCATGGAAAAGATGCATCTTTGTTGCGTTTGTATATTTTATAATTACGTATATGTAGCCATCAGCAGCCTTAAACCTTCAATTATGACAATGACAAACTGAATCTGATTTGTGTTCAATTTGTTTTTATAATAAATTATCATATGATCAGATTCTCTTTTTGTGTTCAATTTCTTTTTGTACTGAATTACCATATGTCAGAATGCAATGAACATCCAAAATTAGCTCGTATTAATAATTACTATACCGTACTTGTAGTATATAGTATACTGTAGGCTAGGTTACTGTATATGTATACAATATACTATAGCAGGGTAAACAACCGCATGGACTGACCAACGCACTGACTACCACGGCTAGGCCACCCTCCGAAAAAGTACTTTTAACACATCCTGACACCGGAGATGGTCATCAATCACGAGTTGTTGGTGGTAAGAGAAGGAGCTCAGGACCTCTACTCTCTTTTCAAAGTATTTTCCCCAAAGATGATATTGTTATAATACAATAAAGTTCATACATAATTACCTGGCAGATATATACTTAGCTAAGACTCCGTCGTCCCCGACAGAAATTCAATTTCGCGCCACTCGCTACCGGTAGGTCAGGTGATCTACTGCCTGCCCTGGGCAGCAGGACTAGGAACCATTCCCGTTTCTATCATATTTTTCTCTCTTCCTGTCTCCTGTGGGGAGGCTGGGTGGGTCATTAATCGTATATATCTGCCAGGTAAGTATGTATGAAACTTTATTGTATTATAACAATATCATTTTCATACAATGAACTTACCTGTCAGATATATATTTAGCTGATTGGCACCCTTTGGTGGAGGGTAAGAGACAGCTAAAATGGAATAGACAGGTAAACAACATATGTTGTAGGTATAAAAGAAAAACCTTGGTTCCTACCTGATAGGTGGTAGACTTCGTGGCTGTAGCCCGGTAGTCTGCATCACCTCAAGACTTTAGCGAGATATGTGATCTATGGCTAAGAGTTCTTGTGGGTCTGTCGATGGGTATATGAACCGCTTACTCGGCAGAGCCTGAAAGGACTTTGTCAATGGGTACTGGACCACTTCTATGACAACACACCTTATGAAGGAGCACACAACCAATCCCGACCACCTGATCCTAACCACCATGTTAGTATAAAGAATTGTTCTGAGTTATCCCCGAACTCATTACAAACACCCATAACTCGAAACTAATACGCAGTCATACAAAAATTCTCAAAAAAAAAAAAATTTTTTTATTACTCCTCTAAAAGATATCACAAGAGTTCCTTACTGAACAACAGTGACTGGCCGCCAGTGCAGCACCGAGCCCTCTTTGTCAGCAGAAATCTAGAACATATCTAGTAGAAGGTATGTACAAAGTTAAGGATTGGTGTTTGCTCCCGTACCCAGTATCGTATCCGCCAATACGAAAGGCCCCCAGAGAAAAACATTTCTCGTAGGTCACGCGAACGTCTTTAAGATAGTGAGATGCAAATACCGAATTGCACCTCCAATATGTCGTATCAATGATTTTCTTAGCGATATTTCTTCTGAAAAGAGAGAGACATCGCCACTGCTCTAACTTCATGAGCTTTTACTCTTAAAAGCGGAAAAGAGTCGTCAGGACAGAACTTGTGAGCATCTGTAATGACGCTCCTTATGAAGAAAGCTAATGCATTCTTAGACATGATTCTTGTGGGGTCCTTAATCGAACACCAAAGACCTTGCCTAGAGCCTCCCATTTGTTCTTCCTTTGTAAGTAGAACTTCAAGGCTCTTACAGGGCAAAGAGACCTTTCTGTTTCTCCTACCCACTAGACTCGATAAGCCTTTAATCTCGAATCTCTTGGGCCAGGGATTCGAGGGGTTTGTTTTCATTTTTCGCTAGAAAAAGTGTTTCTAAACGAGCAGAAGGCCGAGTCTCTGTTAAAGCCGACTTCATCTTCAAGGGCGTGAAGTTCACCAATTCTTTTGGCTGTCGCCAAAGATAGGAGAAAACAAGCATTTCCTCGTTAAATCCCTAAACGAAGCTAAATGAGGAGGCTCGAATCTGTCAGACGAAAGGAACTTGAGAACTACATCAGGTTCCAGCTGGGAGGAGTTAGTTCCTTAGATTTTGTGTTTCAAACGATCTAATCAAGTCGTGCAGATCTTTATTATCAGCAATCTCTAGGTCTCTGTTTTCTGAAACCTCTCGAAGTGTGGCTGTCTGAGAAGATCCATCCTTCTTGGAAGGGATCTGGGGAAGTCTACTGTCCACTCCAGCACCTCTGCAAACCAATCTTGTGCTGGTCAAAACGCTATCAGGGTCATTCTTGTTCCGTTGGACGCTACAAACTTTCTCAACATCTGCCCCAGGATTTTGAAAGGGGGCAAAAGCGTACACGTCTACATGAGACCAGTCTAGCAGGAAAAGGCGTCGACCACGAGAGCTCTTGGGTCTTCCACCACTGAGCAAAAGACTTCCAGCCTTTTTGGAAAGGAATGTGGCGAACAGATCTACATGAGGAGTGCCCCAAAGATCCCAAAGACTCTACACCTCTGAATGAAGGGTCCATTCTGTGTGAAGGACTGGCTTCTCCTGCTCAGTCTGTCCGCCCTGACGTTTCTCGTACCCTGAACAAATCTTGTCAGGAGGGAGATGTTCCTCTGGGAGGTCCAAAGTAGCAGATCTCTTGCTATTTCGTATAGGAACAAGGAGTGTGTTCCTCCTTGCTTCAAATGTAGGACAGGGCGGTAGGTGTGTCCACATTCACTTGGACCACACTGTTTGCCACAAAAGGTTCGAAGAACTTTTAGAGCCAAGTGAACTGCCAGAAGTTCTTTGCAATTTATGTGCCAGGACACCTGTGCTGCCTTCCAGGTGCCTGACACTTCTCTCGGTCCTAGTGTTGCTCCCCAACCCTTCTCCGATGCGTCTGAATATAACACGGGCGGTGGGTTCGGAACTTCCAGAGAAATTCCCTTGTTTCTCTTTTCTAGAGGGGGCACCAACCACCATTGCAGGTGTGGTTTCATTTCCATTGGAAGGAGAAAACTGTCGGAGAGAAGTCCCGTCTTCCAATTCCATGATCTCCTTAGGAAAAACTGAAGAGGACGAAGATGAAGTCTTCCTAGAGGAAAGAAACTGTTCGAGCGAGGAAAGGGTCCCTAGAAGGCTTAACCATTCCCTCGCCGAAGTTCGTTCTTTCCCTAAGAAGAGAGAGACTTTCTCCAAGCCTCTCACGATTCTCTCTTGCGAAGGAAATACTCGAAAACCCCGAGAATCCATCTGAATCCCCAGATAGACTAAGTTCTGTCTGGGGATCAGCTGTGACTTCTCGAGGTTCACGAGTAGTCCCAACGCCTTATCAGGTCTAGGGTCAAGAAAGGTCCTCCAAACACTGTCTCTCTGTTCTGGCCCTGATGAGCCAATCGTCCAGATATAGAGAGATGTTGACGCCTTTGAGGTGAAAAAACCTCGCCACATTCTTCATCAGGTTTGTGAAAACCTGAGGAGCTGTGGACAGGCCGAAACACAAGGCCCTGAACTGAAAGATCCTTCCCCCCGTCATGAAACGGAGGTACTTCTTCAAAGAAGGGTGAATCGGGACATGAAAATAAGCGTCTGGAGATCCAGCGACACCATCCAATCTCCTTGACGTAAAGCCGCAAGGACTGAGGCCGAAGTCTCCATAGAGAACTTCTCCTTTTAGAACGAACTTGTTCAGAGCGCTGACATCTAGTACTGGTCTCCAGCCCCCCGAGGCTTTCGCAACCAGAAAAAGACATTGTAAAACCCCGGAGAGTTTTGCTCCAGAACTAATTCTATAGCTCGTTTGTCCCACATTTGATCCACCATCAGACGAAGAGTATCCCTCAGTACAGGGTCCCTGTATCTGGCTGACAGTTCCCGCGGAGTAGTCGTTAGGGGAGGACTGTCCTGGAAGGGGATAAGATATCCCTTCCTGATTATAGACATCGAAGAGGCGTCCGAGTTTATGAATGTCCAGGCGGGTCTGCAAATACTAGAAGCCTGGCACCCACTGGTGTTTGGAGGTTGTCTGTCTCACTTCCCTTTCTTAAAGGGACGGGAAGAAGCTTTACCTCTCCTCTCAGGACCTCTCCTCTTAGAGGGAGCTCTGGAGGGAGGGCCTCCTCGAAAGGGTCTGAACAGTAGAAGTCGGTCCTTTCTTGTCACCGCAACTAGGGGCTCTTCTTCCTTGCAGTGTGAAGGAGAAGATCCTGTGTCGCCTTCTCAGTCAGTGAGCGCGAAATGTCCTTCACTAACTGAGAAGGAAACAAGAAGTCTGACATGGGAGCGAAAACCAGGGCTGCTCTCTGTGAGGGAGAAACCGCCTTGGTTAAGAAGGCACTAAAAATACTCCTCTTCTTAAGGAGTACCGCTCCAAAGAGAGAGGAGACTTCTCCGATCCGTCTTGTACTGCCTTGTCAATACATGACAGAATACTAAGAATGACTTCGGGGTCTAGACCTTCCGAGTCATGAGCCTTCTTAGACATCACCCCAAGGGACAGTCTAGGAAATTAAACACTTCCAAAATATGGAAGAGGCTCTTGAGGAGATGATCAGTCTCAGAAATCGCCCAAGTCACACGAGCTCCATTCAAAGTGTGTCTACGCGAAGAATCAACCAAGGTTGAAAAGTCCGCTTCAGCCGACGCTGGGAGAGAAAGGCCCATGTTCTCCCCAGTTCGGTACCAGACACCTCTTTTACCAGAAAGTATGGCTGGAGGCTACAGAAGGTGGTTCTGCCTAGATCCTTCTTCGACAACATCCACTGTAGAGCTCTTTTCATAGAGATCGTCGGTATCATCTTCAAACCGACGAAGACTTCGGTACGATCGCCTCGAAAACAGTGATCGAGGCGAAGGAGGAGCCGCAGAGTCAACGAATCTCCATACTCTTGCAAAAGAAGTCCATCAAACTCTATAGTTAGAGAAGCCTTCTCTACCGTTAACCTCATCTTCCGAATCTACGTCCACACCGTGCGGAGAATCGGCTGAAATACGAGAGGATCTTCACCAAGTTCTCTCTCTAACTGGCGACAAACTCCTACTAGGAGAGGGACTCATAGAGTGAACAGATTCTCTCTCAAGTCTACTAGTAGTCTCGCGTCTGCTTGACTTCTCACGCCTGGCAAGCTCTTCGCGCTTGCTGGCGCTTCGCGCTTGGCTGGAGCTTGTTGCTTGGCTGGCGTCTCGCGCCTGGCTGACACCTGCGCTAGCTGACTCCTCGCGCCTGGCTGGCGCTGCGCGCTGCTGACGACTGTTGCTGGAACTCGCGCCTGGCTAGGCGCCTCGCGCTTGGCTGACTCCTCGCGCCTGGCTGGCTGACTCCTCGCCGCCTGGCTGGCGCCTCGCGCCTGAGCCCTCGCGCCGGCTGGCGCCTCGCGCTTGGTCTATAGAACTCGCGCCTGGCTGGCGCTCGCGCTTGGCTGACTCCTCGCAGCTGGCCTGGCGCCTCGCGCCTGACGGTATCCTTGTTAGAGAACTCGGTCGGATAGCTCTGACGCCTGAAAGAATCTTCGCGGCCTGGAAGACGTCTCGCGCTTGTAAGGCTCTTCATGCCTGAAGGACGCTTCACGTCTGGCAGGCGAAAGAAGACGAGAACTTCTTAATAGGAAGTCTAGCGTCCTTCTGCGAGGGGGATCCCTCGAAAGAACTCCAACCAAAGAGGCTAACTGTTCTTGTACAGCTAGCAAATATCCTCTTGGAAGCCACACCAGCGTCCTCTTCAATAGAAGAAGCAGGAGAACTCGAAGGAGTGCGATCCTCAACTACCGATCAAGGAGGCGTCGAGACCATCTTAGCCTTCTTGATAGAAGAGGGGGCTTCCTCCGAGAAGCGCTCCGGGCTCGAGTCAAACGCGCGTTCTTTTCCAGTGCCTTTTCAGTGGCCTAGAAAGATCCGAGTCCTTCCACCCTCGTTTAGGTGAAGGAGAACCGGACGACGAGAAACAATCTCGAGGACGCTTCTATTAAAGCGGTCCTGAGCAGACTGTAGCGAAAACAGAAACCTGCTGAAGGACGCCTGACCGTTGGGGATTCCCACAACCTCCGTACGACTTTCGACTTTCCTTCTCCTCTGGGTATGTGAGTTTGGAAGAGGTCTAGGCCTGGGAGCATCGCAGGGACGGTCAGACGCCCCCTCCACAACACTGGGAACACTCACTTCACTAAGTAATTCACTATCACTTCCCTTACCTTGCATGGGCCGCCATTTTTGTCTTCATCTTACGAAGAGTAGCTTCAGATTGGCGATTTCAGAAGCCGAATCCGAATGCAAAGCCTGTGAGGGTTCAGATACATAGGGAGAATCAAAATCATTAATAACAGGAGAGTTAGACTCAGAAAAAGGCTCAATAGGCCTTATACTCACACCCTTTTGTGCAGCCCGTCTAATTCTATCCTCTCTAACTTCTTCAAGTAAGAAGTTAGAGTCTTCCATTCATTAGCATTCAACTTTTCACACTCAATACAGGTGTTAGCTAAAGAACAGTCAACCCCTACACTTACGACATACAGTGTGAGGATCAACCGAAGCCTTCGGTATCCTCACCTTGCAGCCTACATTCACACACACTCTCACACTAACACTTGAATCAGACATTCTATCAGAAAAATCAAAAGCAAGTCCAAATCCAGTCCACGGTAGCGAATGCCAAAACAACGATCCAGTACGTCACCAAGAAATCCAATAATGATGATCAAAAGTCTTGAAAAGCGAATTCCAGTCAGGAGGTAGTAACAACAATGTTGATACCACCGGCGACAGAGAAAATATGATAGAAAATGGGAATGGTTCCTAGTCCTGCCGCCCAGGGCAGGCCGGTAGATCACCTGACCTACCTGTAGCGAGTGGCGCGAAATGACAATTTGTCCAAAATTGCATTTTTCCTAACTATACAAACCTGAGGTCCTTTTACAATAGGAAGGTACTAGCGGCAGCTGGATAGGTCGTAAGCTTTCGAACAAGGGGTTCGGTAGTTAACTGCTTGTCCGACAGGCGCGCGCGCTGCGACTGGGAGGTAAACAAATCACTTTTGCTTTTGGCCCAAGCAAAAAAACTGCAGAGTGAGGGGTGGCATGAGGTGGGGCTATGTGTAAAAGGACCTCAGTTTTGTATAGTTAGGAAAAATGCAATTTTGGACAAATTGTCATTTGTTCCGACACGGCATACAAACCTTCGGTCCTTTTACAATAGGAAGACTCACTTCTTGGTGGGTGGAATCTGAGTCTTTTGTGAACAGACTGGTGTTCGCCCAACCTTGGAAGCCTCCCTGGTCGTAAGAGCGAGGGAGGGATCCAAGCCTCTGTCCGATTGATCGGGGTGTGCACCGCAGGATCAATGGTCAGACCTCTGGACCGAGTACTAAGAGAGAGGCAAGCGTATCTCTTCGTACCAGCAATGTAAAGAACTTGTTCCTGTACGGAGCAAATATAAAGTCATGGGTTTGACTCTTGTAGGCATCCACTTCCCCCCCTTGTAGAAGGAAGTGGTGGATATTCTGCTCCTATCCCTAGTGAAAGGGATAGGATGGGGCTCTGTCATATAGCTCACCTGCATCTCGTCCTCATCCAGCGTAGTGACGACCGTGGCCCTCTGCCCACAGGTAGAGGAGGAGGAAAAGACGGGAAGAGGGAGCCAGTCACTCACTCATTCACACATCCATCCACACAGTCACACCAGGACTCGATGCTGTTTCAGCCTGCGAGGGTGTCCTGGGTTAGCTACAACAACTTGTTGAGCAGCCACCACGGGTCCCAAGGAAAAGGTATCCAACGGACCTGTGGGCAATATCCCGAAGGTAGAAAGACGTAAAGGTAGTCTGGTTAGACCAGACCCCTGCCTTCAGGACCTCGCCACGGAGAAGTTCTTACGAAACGCCCACGAGGGGCCAATACTTCTGACTTCGTGAGCTCTCGGACGGGACGTACGGATGTCGTCACTACCATCAGCTTCATACGCCCTCCGATGACCTCACGCAGCCAGAATGAAAGAGTCTTCTTGGATACTCTTTCTTGGTGACCCCGGTGCTAACGAAGAGGCGTCGACACTCAGGCCTGAGGTGTCGAGTTCTCTTCAGATAGCGCCGTAGCGCTCTCACAGGACAAAGCAGCATCTCATCCGCCTCATTATCGGTGAAGTCCAATAGGGAGGGAATCGTGAATGACTCGAACCTGTCGTCAGGGATCGACGGTCTGAGTCTTCGCAACGAAGTTCGGACGAAATCGAGCGTCACGGATCCCCATCCCCTGGAGTGTCGTACATCATAGGAAAGACCATGAAGTTCCCCATACTCTCTTCGCCGATGCCAGGCCAGCAAGAAGAGGGTCTGAGGGTCAGATCCCTGTCTGACGACTCTCGGAGTGGCTCGAACGGCGTTCGAGTCAGACTCCTAAGTACGAGAGTCACATCCCACGCAGGGGGCCTCGAGTTCCCTGGGTGGGCAAGACCTTTCGAAGCTCCTCATAAGCAAGGAGATCTCGAACGCGTTCGAGATGTCCAATCCCCTCAGTTTCAGGACGAGCGCCAAGGCGGCTCTGTATCCTTTGACTGTGGGGACTGAGAGGAGCTTCTCTCGGCGAAGAAAAAAAAAACGAGGAAATCCGCTACCTGCTGAAGAAGTGGCTCTGAGAGGAGATAGACCCCGCTACGACGACACCAACCAGAAGAAACGGCCCACTTCCCCTGGTACACAGCTGCAGAGGACTGACGGACGTTTCCAGCCATCTCTGTTGCTGCGCTACGAGAAAAGTCTCTCGTTCGCAAGAGATGGTGGATAACAGCCAGCCGTGAAGACGTAGGGACTGGACTGCTCGGTGGTACCGCTCGACGTGTGGCTGGGCGAGAAGGTTGTGCCAAGGGGGGGGGGGGGGGGGGGAATCTCTCTCGGTTCTCCTGCGAGAGACCAGCAGGTCGGATACCAAATGGCCTGTGGCCATTTGGGAGCCACCAGGATCATCCTGAGATTCGGGGTGACCAGTGCTCGACTGATCACCTTGCGAATCAGGCTGAACGGGGGAAAGGCATAGACGAAGAGGTTGTCCCACGGGTGTTGAAGAGCGTCCTCTGCAGCTGCCCATGGGTCCGGCACGGCCGAGAAGAACAACCTGGAGCTTCCTGTTGTGCCGGGTGGCGAACAGATCCACGACTGGTCGCCCCCACAGGTCGAAGAGCCTTTCCGCCACGTCCTGGTGTAGAGACCATTCGGTCCCTATCACCTCATCCCGACGGCTGACGTTGTTCCCTGGAATGTAGCGTGCCGACAGCTCTATTGAGTGTGCCTCGGCCCACTCGTGCACCTGCCGAGTCAACTGGTACAACGGGAGAGACACTAGGCCCCCCTGTTTGTTGACGTAGGCCACCACCGTGGTGTTGTCGCACATCAACACCACTGAGTGTCCCATCAAGCGGTCCTGGAACTCTTGGAGAGCGAGGAACGCTGCCTTGAGTTCCAGTACATTGATGTGAAGGTGCTTGTCGTCTTGTCCCACACTCCTGAAGTCAGCAACTCCTCCAGGTGTGCGCCCCATCCCTCGGTCGATGCGTCTGAGAACAGCTGCATGTCCGGGGGGGGAGTGCGCAGAGGCACTCCTCTTAAGAGGTTCCTGTCGTCCAGCCACCAGGCTAGGTCCCTGCTCACCTCCTGTGTCAGTGACACTGGAAAGCTTTGGGGGATCCGTCGCCTGTGACCAACTCTCCTTTAGTCTCCACTGAAGAGACCGCAGGTGAAGACGCCCGTGAGGGACTACTTCTCGAGTGACGACAGGTGTCCGATCACGACTTGCCATCGCTGAGCTACCTGTTCCTGGCCGAGACAGGAACTGGTTGGCTGCCTCCCTGAATCTGCTGATCCGCGAGTCTGCGGGGAAGACTCGCCCTGCTACCGTGTCGATCAGCATACCCAGGTACTTCATCCTCTGCTGGGCTCGAGATCGGACTTTTCGAAGTTCACAACGATCCCCAGATCGCGACAGAACTCGAGCAGTCGATCCCTGTCCTGTAGCAACTGCGAGCGGGTGAGCTCGCCAGGACTAACCAATCGTCGAGATACTCATCAGACGTATCCCGTGCGAATGGCCCAAGCAGACACCAGAGTGAACACTCGCGTGAACACCTGTGGGGCGGTTGAGAGACCGAAGCAAAGTGCCCTGAACTGGTACACCGTCCCGTCGAGGATGAAGCGGAGGTACTTTCTGGAGGACTGATGAATGGGTATTTGAAATACGCATCCTTCAAGTCCACTGAAAGCATGAAATCGTTCTCCCTGATGGAGTCGAGCACTGAGCGTGCCGTCGTCCATCGTGAACCGGGTCTGGCGAACAAAACCGGTTCAGGGGAGAGATATCTATCACCGGGCGCCAGCCTCCCGTAGACTTTTCCACCAGGAAGAGTCGACTGTAAAAGCCCGGTGACTGATCCGTGACGATTTCTACAGCTCTCTTGCTCAGCATGGTCTTGATCTCCTGTCTCAATGCTACGTCCTTCGATGACCTGGAACGTACGACTGCTGTTGGACCGGGCGTGGAGGTGAGGGGTGGCCGAGATTCGAAGGGTAATAGATATCCCTCCCGAAGGACATCTACAATCCAGGTCTCGGCGCCGTAGCGCTGCCAAGTTGCCCCAATGGCAATGGCCTGGCCATTGGCACCCCCCACTTCCGGCAGCAGGTGAGGGGGAACGCCGTCCCTAGCGTTTCCCCCCTTTCTTCGACTTCTTCCCAGAGCCTCCACGGGAGGAGGAGGGCTGGGAGGAGGGCTGGTTACGGCTCCCCTTGGTAGAAGTCGAAGAAGACAGAGTCTTTCCCCGGGGCTTCGACGCAGCTACCGTCTTAGCCACCGAGGAAGCGCTAGCCGAGCTCTTAGACTTGGCCGCAGTCCGAGGCTGCCCAGAAGCCTTCGAGACTGCCTGGTGAACCAGACGGTCACTGTCGTCAGTGCGCCGTCTGTCCACCGCAGCGTCCACCATCTCTCCTGGGAAGAGAGACGTGGAACTCCGTAAAGGTCCGTTGCGAAGTCCCAACGCCGCTTCACGCCCGGCCGCCCTGGAAACCCGAGTAAGGACAGCGTCCCTTCGTCGGAGAACCAGGTTGGCCCACAGGTTCACCGTCTGGTGGGCAAGGAAGGAGATGGCTCTTCCTCCAGACTGGCAAAGTCTCCTGAATGGCCGAGTCATCTTCGGGAGAAATTCCCCCGGAGTTGGACTGCGACCTTAGATACTGTGAGGGACCACAGATCTAGCCAGGAGACGGCCTGGAAAGCTGCCATGGCGGTGTAGATTCCAGGCCGAGTGCCTCTTGCTGCGAGAACCACAGGTTCTCGGACAGGAGCTGCTGCAGAGACACACCCGGAGTCAGCCTGGCTAACTCCGGGTTCACCTGTTTGGGCAGCATGCGGGTCTTCAGATGGCACGTAAAAACGCCGCTGTCGCAGCAGAGGAGGTGGAAGCAGCTTGCTCGACCTGCCAGACTTGAGCGAACCGTCTTGTCCGGAGACAAGCGATTCAACCTGGTCCAGCACTGAGTCCGCAAGCTCAGAACGCGGCAAACCACCGTCGGTCTGGGTTCCCTCTTCGGGCCCCAGAACGACTCGAGCCGGGACGTGGGCTCGGATGGTGGGAGCGGCGATCCTTCCGCGAGGTCGTTGTGCTGACGAATCAGCGCAATAACCTCGGCAAAGTTCCTCTGGATCTCAGGAGTGACTGCGTCCTGCGAGTCGGGACCGTCCAGTCCCTCAACAGGAGCATCTCCCGAGACCCTCCCTCCCTCAAGGGGAGGAACAGCGACAGACCCCTCTCGGTCTCCTCCAACCACCTGTGCGTACGACCTGGCTGGCCCGAGAACCGTGCCTGGTACGTACGACGACGTGGTGGGATCCTGAGGGGCGCACCCCTCACGATCACTCCTCAATACCTCGCCCCTCCCGGTGTAACCCGAGGAGGTTGAAGGTATGGGAGAGGCAGACCTGACGCTCCCTCCTCGCTCGCTGGCAGAACCAGCGGGCTTGGAAGACTGCAGGCGATCGCCAACCCGCGGTGGTGATCGAGCTGCAGACCTAGTCGAGCCGTCTCGCTGTGGAGAACGGCTGGACCGAGAACAGCGGCCCCGGTCTCGTGTGTCAGAGGAGCTGGTGCTCGGTCGCCGTACCCGATCGCTCTCTGTGAGAGTGACGGTCAGGCGACCGGCGAGCTCCACTGTCACGGTGAGATCGGTGCGTATCCTCACGGTGCGTCAGTTCGCTGGTACCAGCCGTGGCGGTTGGTGCCGGCGAACGGGGGGACCTCTTTCCCAGCCTCAGCCCGTGGCCGGTCATGGACCGTCACGTCCGCCCGGGTAGCCAGCTGCTCGCCGCGAGAGCGAGAGCTGGTCTGGTGAGAGTCGCGTGAGCGGTCTGTCACCAGTCTTCCGCTCCGTGCCGTGAAACCTGACGCTGAGCGGACTCAGAGGTCTGGTTCTTGGCTGTACGGCCGCTGTTAGGCGACCGTACACTCGGTACCTCTCGCGAACGAGAGGCCGAGACGGACCCTGCTGCTGTGGCCGAACCACTGACAACAGGTGAGGAAGTGCCGGTGTTAGCCGGCACTCCTCTGGTCCCCGTAGTCTTCTTCCTTGCGGAAGAAGAGACGGGTCCTGCCCCCGAAGGAGCAGGGTGACCAGCGGAAGAACCCCCCGTCTCACCAGAGCGAGACGGACCCTTAGAAGTTCCCGAAGGAGACTTCTTAGGGGGGGGGGGGAGGCGACCTTCTTCTTCTTCGGCGGGGGAGCCTTAGAAGAAGAAGGGGAAGAGGCGGCAGACGACGACGACGACGAAGAAGACGATGAAGACGACGACGACACCTTCCTCCTCTTCTTCTTCTTCTTCGTCAACCTCCTCAGGACCGACGTCAGATCTGTCATCCAGAGCGGAGCCGGGGTGCTGTTGCCGTGACTTCAGGGCCCGGACGCACCTGTCCGAACAGATCAGCATCGGGAGCAGCGGCGCCAGGAACAGGAACAACATCAGCAGGTGCAGGCATCACAGGAACGGCAGAAGAGACAGCAGGAGCAGGTACAGGAACGGCAGCGTGGTCAACGTCACGTCCGTGGACAGCAGCTGGGCAGGTACGGCAGGTACGGCAGACTGTGTAGGCGGTCCAGATGGGAGGACCAGCAGCACAGACATCCTAGACATCCTAGGTACCGGTGGGAGGTCCAGGGGCGAGCTCTTCGGGCACACGAAGTCCGGTCGCGGCAGCACGCAAACCCAGGTGGCGGCATCACACTCCCCCGAGGTACGGCGACTGGCCCCTGCACCGATGTAGTGGGTGTCACAGAGACCGCGTGCGGGGTGTACACCAGGTGAGGATGGTGAAGCGTAGCCGGGTGTAGTAAGGGTCGTGGTGGTGGTCGTGACCGTAGCGGGATGGGTGACCGCCACGGAGCCAGCGAGATGGTAGAGCAGCCCCTGGACACTCGGCATGCCCTGCAGTCCCAACGATGCCCACACCTGTCCGAGGTCATCCTTCGCGGCAACCGCACCGGAGGAGGCAAAGTCGGGTGATTAGGGGGATCCTCTACCCGTTCGCGCGAAGACGAACGGATAGAGGACCCAGAGTACAACTCGACGTCAGGGTATCTAGCGCCCTCCTCCACACTCGACAAGTCAGGAGAGGAGGAAGGACCTAGAACCCCCCCCGAAGGGGAAGGCGCGATACGTGGAAGTTGAGCGGGCGGCAGGAAAGAAGACGAAGTGTCCGTCACCAAAGGAGTCGCGGGAGAGCTTTCCGACGACTCCTTTGCAGGCCTTCGCTTCTTCCTGCCCTCATACAAAGTCCACTGCGCCTCGACCAATTATTGCAAACATCACATGGCTCGGCTCGGGTGCATTCGCGCCCCCGACACCGAGCACACAAAATATGAGGGTCTATCTCCGGGAAAGAGCGGAACTTCCGCATTTACGCCCTTCGGTACCCGGGCATAGTCTCCGTGGGGTAGCGAGGCGAGGAGATTCCATCATTAATCAATAACACTTCAAATAATATGAAAAGAGAGAAATGATTGTACTTACAATGAATTCTTTCATACACAAACACAACCATATATCAAGAAAGCAAACGACGAGAAGCGGGCATAGAGCGTCGAACACACACGTCCACTCGCTGTGAGGCCGAAAGCAAAAGTGATTTGTTTACCTCCCAGTCGCGCGCGCGCGCCTGTCGGACAAGCAGTTAACTACCGAACCCCTTGTTCGAAAGCTTACGACCTATCCAGCTGCCGCTAGTACCTTCCTATTGTAAAAGGACCGAAGGTTTGTATGCCGTGTCGGAACAAATTTGAATTTCTGTCGGGGACGACGGAGTCTTAGCTATGTATATATCTGACAGGTAAGTTCACTGTATGAAATTAGAAATTAAGGCCATATTTTAAGATTTAAACAGAGGGTAATGAAAAGGGTGGGCAACGCAGTGCCCACAGCCCCGAACGCTTTCAAAATTTTTACTTACGATTAAAAAAGTTTAGAAGATTGACGCCATCTCGATGTTTGCAGAGTCGCTTGTGCCAACAAACTTCCCATTTTCTGTGCTAAATCAGCACACCATTTGTACCCATAGACGCTGGGGTACTTTCATCACGACAATCGTAACCCCAACCTCTTACCAGCACTTATTCGTACTTATTCAAGGGGACTAAGGCCTTCTTTGCAGCTTTTTACGTTCTTCAATTGTTTATCAGTGTTGTCAATTGGTATGTGTTTACCCTACAAACTGGGTATAAGACTTACACAAAACCAGGGAAATAACTGAAATTAGCGTATCTATTTGTAGTATATATACACATTACAGCAATTTTATCATTACTGCATTACTATGACAACTAGAATTCATGGAAACAGTTTGTAAATGCATCGGCGTATGTGTGACGCTCACTAGATTGGCTACAATGAGTCATTTTTCCTTGCGTCGTCAGCTCGTAAGTATACATCGAAAAATTTGTAATTTTTCGAGGTTAATTTGGTTGCAAAAATGACAATTTGTCGAAAATTGCATTTTTCTAACTATAAAAAAACCTGAGGTCCTTTAACAATAGGAAGTAGCTAGCGGCAGCTGGAACGGTCGTAAGCTTCGAACAAGGGGAGAACGGTAGTTAACTGCTTGTCCGACAGTCGCGCTAAACAAATCACTTTTGCTTTTGGCCATGCAAAATACGCAGAGTGAGGGGTGGCATGAGGAGGGACTTATGTAAAGGACCTCAGGTTTGTATAGTTAGGAAAAATGCAATTTTCGACAAATTGTCATTTGTTCCGATACGTAATACAAACCATCGGTCCTTTAACAATAGGAAGACTCACTTCTTGGTGGGAGGAATCTGAGTCTTTTGATGAACAGACTGGTGTTCGTCCATCCCTGGAATGCTCCCTGGTCGTAAGAGCGAGGGAGGGATCCAAGCCTCTGTCCGATTGATCGGGTGTGCACCGCAGGATCAATGGTCAGACCTCTAGGCCGAGTACTAAGAGAGAGGCAAGCGTATCTCTTCGTACCAGCAAGCAAGAACTTGTTCCTGTTTGCAAGAGGCAACATAAAAGTATGGGTTGTCTCAAGCTGGCATCCACTTCCTCCCCCTTGTTGGAGGAAGTGGTGGATATACGCTCCTATCCCTAGTGAAAGGGATAGGATGGGGCTCTGTTGAGTAGCTCACCTGCATCTTGTCCTTATCCAGCAGGGTGACGACCGTGTCCCTCTAACCACAGGTAGAGGGGAAGAAAAAGATGGGAAGAGGAGCCAGTCACACTCTCATTCACTCATCCATTCTTATGGTCACACCAGGACTCGATGCTGTTCAGCCTGCGAGGTCTGGGTTCGCTACAACGTGTTGAGCAGCCACCACGGGTCCCAAGGAAAAGGATCCAAGACCTGTGGGCAATATCCCAGTACCTGCGCAACGGAGAAGTTCTTGCGGACAAGGCAGCATCTCCTTCGCATCGAAGGCGGTGAAGTCCATTAGGGAGGGTATTGTGAAGGACTCGAACCAATCGTCAGTTACCGAAGGGTTCTGAGTCTTCGCTACGAAGATCGGTACGAATCGAGCGTCACAAATCCCCATCCCTTGTGCTTGACTTCTCAAGAGAAGTCATGCAGTTACCTAAGACGAAAAGAAGGGAATAGTCGTATGACCTATCCCTCTTCTCGACTTGGTTATGTACAGTACTCATACTGACAAGCTATTAAGACGAAGTAATGATTGCTCTGGAACAACCGAACTAAGTCCACAGCATAGTTCGTAACTGACTCGGGCGCTCTGACAGCTGCCGACTGACTGGTTCGGAATCAGTAGAGGCAAGTTGTCCAAGCATCCGGGTAAGTCACGTGACCTTCGCCCTTTAAAGAGTTATGCTGAGAGACCAAACAAATAAAAATATTTGTTAGTCACCGATGCCGGACGGCACGGCGATGATTCTCTTAATGCATAAGCTCAAAAGGCGAAAGTCAATTGCCTTCAAAAGACCGAGGTCCCTGATGGCAAGAAAATGATCATAGACGTTGGATCTCAGCTTAAGGAGAAACAACACTATGTGACGTTGAAGACGAAGGTAGGCAATGAATGCAACCTACGTTCTTCCAGCTGAATCGAGAGAAGGAATCTCAAGATTCTAAACCTGTGCTTACAAATGACTGAAAACGCTAACCGCCATTTCATTGCTGTCCGTTGTGCAATGAAAGCGGGGCGTTCTTCAGTAATGAAACACAGGGGAGAGCCGCTTGAAGAACTGCTTCTCATGGGCTGAACGTTTGGAAGTAGAGCTGGCAGGTGTGGGAGTAGGCGATGTCTTTCAATACATCTGCTAATCCGGGGTGAACAATGAACAATTGTACACCTCCGAATAAAAGATATTTTGAGGACAAACTCAGATTCCGCAAAAATCATTCGCATTATCGGATACGATGCAGCAAGAGACTATACAGAATTCTGTTACCGTGCGGTAAACAGAAAGATGAGAGTCGAATAGATATCTCTGTTTAAAATTCTCGCAATACCGAAGACGATGAATACTAGCGTTCACAGCAGTAGATGGTCATTCATGTATGAGAGAATCCCCGTTAATCAGAGACTTAAGTCCGTGATTGTTGGGCAGAGATACGGTTGTTATTCAATCAAAGCAGGTGAGAAAGACATAAACAACCGTCTATCTCAAAGCGGCAGCTGATACTGAAAATGCCTCGGGCAATTCAATACGCAGTAGCTGTCGCTGACTCGTCATCCTGAGTTGCCAAGTAATCCTTTCCACGAAGGAATGCGTTCGGCTAGAACCACCGAGCATAAAAGATATGCTCGAGCAATTATATTTAAGCGAAACGAATTTCGGTAAATATAAAAGCTTAAATGGTGTTGTTGTGACAACACCATAAGTATATAAAATTGAAACTGGAAACATCCTGGGAGGTTGCAGGCAACCCGGGTTGCAGTTCAATTAGAATACTTTTCGTCTAAGTCGCAATCCGTAGAATAACCAGGATATGCGCCTACCCCCTCGGACCATTCAACTGCTTAGCAGAATCATGTCGCGAGGTTAATATACGTAGTATATTGTAGGATTCTGAACAACGATCTCCATCCTAAATTCTTTCCTTCAAGAAAACAAAATAAGGATTGGAGATCGACCACCTTCGTTCTCTATTAAAGAGAGTGAAGGAGAAGTCTTCCTCGAAGGAAAGCTTCAATGTGAACAGAACACAAAGACGATAGTTCCAGCCAAACTGGATATTCCCGTCCGTTCTTCTCTATTCCAGGTTGGTCGCCTACTGTGAGATAGTCTTCTTTCAGCAGCAGTCTTCTTCCTAATGCTAGAAATTCCAGGAATTCGAGCATAGGCGAGGTTCCCGATTATCGTGTAACATATCGGGGATTCTCGTCTCGTCACTTTGGACCGTGTCTCGCCTAAGTGTTTGGAGATCGTAAGAAACTCTAACACTCTGAA
>NC_087222.1:32547381-32572381 GCF_015104395.2 Macrobrachium nipponense
TTGTGGTAATGTTTGCACCATTTTAAATTAGCAGTTACATAAAGTTTTATATATGAAAATGTGCGCAATTTCATGTAGAATACAAAAAAAAAAAATAATTAAGGTTGTAGCTTTTCTCATTTTTTGAAATATTTGCATATAAATCACGATAAATAGAAAAAAAAAACATGTTCGGTCAACTTTGACTCTACCGAAATGGTCGAAAAACGCAATTGTAAGCTAAAACTCTTACAGTCTAGTAATATTCAGTCATTTATCTTCATCTTGAAACAAATTCGAAGTCTCTAGCAAAATATTTAGATTTATGGTGAATTTTAAAAAAAATCTTTCCTTCCCTCCGCGCGCGGATTCTCCGCCACAAATCTCCGAAATGCGTACGTCCCATTCTCGGAATATTTGCTCCGTTTCATATTAGCATTTCATAGAGTTTTATATATGAAAATGTGCGCAATTTCATGTAGAATAAAACGAAAAATATTTGAAGGTTGTAGCTTTTCTTATTTCCGAAATAATTGCATATAAATAATATATATATAAAAAAATTCGACATTCGGTCAACTTTAACTCGTCAGATATGGTCGAAAACTGCAATTGTAAGCTAATTCTCTTACATTATAGTAATATTCAATCATTTGTCTTCATTTTGAAAGAAATTGGAAGTCTCTAGAACAATATTTAGATTTATGGTGAATTTTTGAAAAAATATTTGTTTGTTTACGTCCGCGCGTTACGAATTCATGCATTATTTTGTGATATATTTTTTCTTTGTGTTGCTTTTATCATTTTACAATGTGTTATATACCAAAATGATCGCAATTTAGTGTACATTACAACGAAAAAAAAGTAACTTGTTATCTTTAACCGTTTTGCGCACAGCGCGATTTGAATACAATTATTTATGAAATTTCGTGTTTGCGCTATCATATATGATAATGATAATTTTTTTCATTTCTGATGGTTGCATACTAATCTTCAGGCAATGACAAAAAAAAGGAGCCAAAAATGAACTCTTATCTTGAAAACTAGCGCGCTGTGATTTTTTGAAAAAAATATTTTTTCCGCTTCTGCGCTCACTCTGAAACACCTCCGGCACACGGGAGACAATTTTTTTTACTGCTTCGGCATTTAAGGGTTAAAATGATGACTATGAACAAAATTAATAAAATTCAATAAAATAGAATTATTAAGTTTAAATTTACCATACTACTATATTTCAGAAAAATCTTATTACTTTTTAAAAATCTCACTAGGCCTGGAATATCTGCTCTGTCACCTTGAATACTGGCAAGAGATTTTCCATCAAGGTGGAATCTCTGCCTCTGTTCTCTATAGTTTACACATTGCACCAGGATGTGCTACACTGATAAGGTAGCATTACACACATTAAACACACTGGTGCACTGCCCCTTCTAAAATAACCTTATGGGTTATTCAAGTATGACTAATGCGATGTTGCCCCAAAAATATTTCTGTTCTCATTTTGAAAAGAGCCATTTTTTATGCGTTTTCTTTAGCTTCTTATATTTCTTATTGTTGGCTAAGAGAGGGGAGGACCATCTCTTTTGCCACTTCCTCAAGATGTACGACTTGATGGGTCTCTTCATATCAACATGTGGCACTTTGGTTACCTGATACAAATTACTCGGAGCCGATTCCTTTGCATATCTGTCTGCCTCCTCATTCCCATGAATTCTGACATGGCTGGGATCCAGAAGAAACATACAGATTTCTTGCAACATGAAATCCAAAAGAGCCACTTCTGGGCTTTTTGTACCAGAGGATGAATTGTATACAACTGCTTTAATGAATCTAATGCACTTCATGAGTCACTATTTATTATAAAATTTTTCTCATTAGTTATAAAGGATTTCTAAAGCTTTAACTACAGCTGGCAACTCTGCAGTGTAAATGGAAGCAGAATCCAACAATTTTGCCTCGTAAATTTCGTTCCCATGCACAACTGCACACCCACTTCCATTATAAGAATTTGATCCATCAGTGTAAATCTTTACTTCCCCATCATGTTTACTGTTATGCTCTAAGACATTAGTTCTTATCTTGTTATGCTCTAAAAAATTAGTTCTTATCTATTCCTCAGGCTGTTCCTTTTTGTTTATTTTCTTAGAAATCTTGGGATCGTTTTACTTCAACCTTTTGGCACTGAATTACCATGTCATTCAAACATTCCAACTGTTTTATTTGAAAAGGTTTGGAAGATCTTTCACTAAACTTTCTAGAGTCACACTCTAAAGTTCTTTTGTGTAGGGTTCATGAGAGTCAATGTAGATACTCTCAACAGATGTCCTGAAAGCACCTGTACATATTCTTAACCCCATATTATGAACTATGTCCAATTCTTTTAACCTGGACTTGCTGGCAGAAGAATATACCTGACAGCCACAGTCGAATATTGATTTACATAAGAAGTCATACCATTTCAGTAAACTTTTCTTACCAGCTCCCCAGTCGAATCCCAATAAACCACCTTTCACATATTGCGGAATTTTCTAACCTTTATTTTTAGAGAGTCAATGTAACTATGCCAAGTTAACTTGGTGTCAAATATCATGCCCAAAAACTCTACTTCTTTCTTGTAAGAAATAAGACAATATTCAGTTTCAAATTAAGAATAGTTTCATTGTGGGTGAACCAAATGGCTAGTTTTAGATGAAGAAAACTGGAGACCATGTTTATCAGCCCATTTACTGATGATGTTTATTGTCTTTTACAGGTAATTACAAGCTGATACAGTGTCACATGTGGTGACGTAGATGGTGAAGTCATCCTCAAACAGTGAAGTCCTACCTGGAGCAGAAACAGATTCCACAATATTATCAATAGCAATGGCAAAGCAGGTAACACTCAATACGCTGCCCTGTGGGACACCTCTCATAACAATTAGAAAACTTATTCCCAACTCTTACTCTAATATATCTGTCACTTAAAAAGGAGTTCATAAAGTTTAACATATTGCTTTGATTCACATTTCATCGAGCTGTTTAACAATGCCAAATCGCCATGTCGTATCATGGGCCTTATCCAGATAAAAAATACTCCTACTCTGTGGCATTGGTAGAAAAATCCCTGCTGAATCTGATTTGATAATCTCAAAGGGTCCAATGCAAAAAGATTCTTCCTAAAGCCGAGTGGAACAGAAGATAACGAATGCAAAAAGATTCTTCCTAAAGCCGAGTGGAACAGAAGATAACGATCTATTTTTCTGTAAATGCCACATTAGACAAGAGTTCACCATTTTCTCAAAAAATTTATAGACAGCTCATTCGTGAAGTTGGCCTGTTGCTAGTGGGTTGATATGGATCTTTGTTTTGCTTTATGACTGGAACTACTGTGGCTATCTTCCAAGATGAGGGAATGATGCCTGTTTCCCAGATCTTATTGAGTATTTTCATGAGATGTATCTTGGCATGTTCCGGAAGATGTTTAATCATGTTGTATGTAATGTTATCTGCACCAGGGGCTGTTGACTCACAAGATGAGAGCGCTTCTTGTAGTTCCCTTAGTTAGAACTTAGTTATAGCTTCATTGTTTTGCAAGTTGAATCTAATTGACACCTTAGCATTTCGAATCTTATTGAACTGTGGTTAGCAAAATCCTTTCCAAATAATAATTTTCACACTTCAGAACGAGTCCTAAGGCCTTTGCAATTCCAATTGGAAAATATTAAATTGGAATTTTAACTTTTTCTTGTGACCAGTCAAGTCATTTTTTGGCTGGGTTTTCGAAGTAATACAGCTGAATGATCTTAGATTTGAAAGTCTCTTCAAGTTTGATGTCTGGTAGACTTTTATTTTTATTAGATGATAGGGTGTTTGAACATTTTTCCTGCACATTCTGAGGGTTAAGTTTGAGGATTTATCTAAACTTTTAACCATATTTAAAGAAACTGTATGTTTTCCCTTTACTTCAGAAGTAGCTGTTTCTGAATATGTTTAAGGGGATTGTGAGAGATCGGTTATATTTAAATCTGAGCGGGACTGAGACATCTTTTTAATGGCTGTGAGGTTGATAATGGCTTAAAGGGGTCAGCTAGTACATTGAATCTGCTGGAAATTTGTGTATTAAACTCTGTAGGAGAGGATGTTCTACATTTTTTGGCTTCGGGGTTGACTGCAAACTGTCATAAGGTTTATTAAGATTTCATTTAGATTTTTTTTCTCTTTGGCTTAACAGTTGAGCTCAACTCTGAAACAGCATTTGCTTGCAAATCAGGTAGTGGTTCATCAATCACAGCTTGTACTACTTCAGTTCGAAGTTCATTACTTACTAGAGAAACTGAAATATCCTTAGAGGGTGTGTTACTTTTAATGATGAGTTTATCAGGCAGATGGAATGCATTATTTCCCTTAACATTGGAAGCAAATGAGGATTCAGCATTTTTGTTAGCCTTAAAATACCTCATCTTTTAATTATTTTTGATGACGGCCGTAAAACCGATTCGACGCCAAGAGATTGCGCCGCTAACCATGGGTTGCCCGTATTTGTAAAAAAAAAAAAAAAAAATTATCGAACACAAAGCTAGCAGCAGGTCCTCAGAGTTTATTGAAAATTTTTTTTGGCTTTATCTGGAAAAAAATGCATTTCTGGCATCGTGCTACCAATGCCTGGTGGAAAACTAACTAACTGGGAACTAGCCTTACTTGACCAAACATGATCGTATGCCTCTGAGACCACCACCATCATCTCCCCCTAAGGGCGATAGGAGGAAAGACAGGGAGGGGGGACGGTGGAGGTGTTCCTGAGGGGAGGCCTTGTAAACTGTCGTCTCATGCTGTGAGGGGGAGTTGAAATGTGCTGTGGAGGCAAACCCGACTTAGTTCAAAGAACTGGAGGTGCAAAATCTCAACACTTTGGCTACGGGTTCAATAAGACTTGTGATTCAGAAAAGGTTTGGGTATGACAGAGTTGTTGCTAGGAAGATGATGCTGCTAACCCAGCTACAAAACCAGAAATGTGTCCCCTTTGGCTCACATTTGCAAGTGGTAAATACTCAAAATTGGACTATAGATTCTAATGAGTTCACAGTTAGTCAATATCCCCCCCAAGGCATTTGTAGCACGATGCCAGAAATGCATTTTTTTTTCCAAATAGTCGAAAAATGTTTTTCATGAACTTTGAGGACCTGCTGCTAGCTTAGTGTTCGATATTTTTTTATGTAGCTTTTTTTGCAAATATATATATATATATATATATTATATATATATATATATATATATATATATATATATATCCATACTATTCGATATGCTAATTAAAATGAGTTCGAAATCATGCTAATCAAAATGAGTTCGAAATCATAATCTCAAAATATACAGCTACGCCAAAAACACAAATCTGGGAAAAAAGTAAAAATTCTTTTTCAGACATGAAATATGAAAACAAGATAAAAATTTTGATGAGGAATAACAAATAAGAATCTAAAGTTTATAAAAAAAAGTTATTGGGGAGACAAAACATATTGTTTCAGGGCTCAGAGGGGTAACTAAATCATTTTCCCGTATACACATTAGGTTACTCAGGCCAGCTTTTTTGGAATCTCTGTGGAGCTTATTATTATTTTTAGTTGAAATTTGGTACAGTTGTCAAATAATATTTATAGATTATAGGAAATAACATTTCTAAATCTTTTTTCTTAGTAAACCTGATTTAAAAAATTTTTTTTTTAGTGCTTACCAAAGATATGTGCTCAGATTATATCCCAAATACTAAATTTCTCAGTTTTCTTGTGTTTACACAGACATCTCTACTCTGAAAATTGGAGAACGCAGGCATGGGGTTACATCTGCCCGGAGATCTTAAAAATCAAGTTGTTCTGTTCCTAACCGGCTGAAGGAGGACATTATCCGCAACGGTGGACCTACAAAGTATTAGGAGATTGCTTGGCGAGTACCCTGATGCAATACTGTTTTGTTTTTCCCTGTTTAGATTTACTGTGATTTTATTTCGTGGTGTCACGTGTCATGGGCTGAGGCAGCAATACTTTTTGGCCAGCTGAGTATATACAAACATACGAATGTAAGTCTACTGGTCATTTTGACTAGATACACAAGTAAATAATTGCCACAATGCCCTTTCAATTTCTCAAATTCTTAGCCCCCCTTTTTTTATGAGTATCCTAAAAAACGAGTAAAGAATTTGAGAAGTCAAGAGGGTATTGTGGTTATTACATTTATGCACACATATATATATGTCTGTTTATGTATGTGTATATACATATACATACATTTATATCAATCTATTTATGTATAAATATTGTGTGTGTGTATTTATTAATATTGTGCCCAAGTATTGGTACCGGTGGTATCAGCTAGTCTATGGTACTGGTATCAACGAATTTCTGTCCGATACCAGCCAATACTTTTGTCATTTGTATAGGAATTTAAAAATTTCTTGGCTTCCTAAAATGTACAGGCAGTCCCTGTTTACAATGGGGGTTCTGTTCTTGAAATGCGTCGTAAGCCGGAACATAATAAAAAATTGTCAAAAATCCTAAGAAAACCTTACTTTTAATGCTTTGGTTGTATTGAAAACCATGTAAACTGCAATTTATTGTGTTTTTTATCAAAAAAGCTTCCAAAATATATTATTTTGCCTTTTTAAGAGTAATATTTCCGTCGGATTGGCGTCGTAAGTGGTATAACTGTGGAACATGCGACGTAAACATGTAAATGATTTCTGATGAATATAATTGAAAGGCGTCATGACCTTGGAACGTCTTAAGTCAAAATCATTGTAAACCGGGGACTGCCTGTATATATTAACAATGCCCACCAAAAAACTATATATGGGCATATATTATATATAAGTAGTACATTGTTTATCTTCTAAAAACAGATGGTATCTTAATACTGTAAAATATATTCATTAATTTATTATTGTAATTCTAATTTTCATACAATGAACTTACCTGTCAGATATATACATAGCTAAGACTCCCGTCGTCCCGACAGAAATTCAAATTTCGCGCCAACTCGCTACCGGTAGGTCAGGTGATCTACCTGCCTGCCCTGGGCGGCAGGACTAGGAACCATTCCC
This sequence comes from Macrobrachium nipponense, assembly GCF_015104395.2. Classification (NCBI taxonomy): domain Eukaryota; kingdom Metazoa; phylum Arthropoda; class Malacostraca; order Decapoda; family Palaemonidae; genus Macrobrachium; species Macrobrachium nipponense. The sequence continues at coordinate 32,554,435 of NC_087222.1, forward strand.
GTTTTCTATCATATTTTCTCTGTCGCCGGTGGTATCAACATTGTTGTTACTACCTCCTGACTGGAATTCGCTTTTCAAGACTTTATTGATCATTCTTTATTGGATTTCTTGGTGACGTACTGGATCGTTGTTTGGCATTCGCTACTGTGGACTGGATTTGGACTTGCTTTTGATTTTTCTAATAGAATGTCTGATTCAAGTGTTAGTGTGAGAGTGTGTGTGAATGTAGGCTGCAAGGTGAGGATACCGAAGGCTTCGGTTGATCCTCACACTGTATGTCGTAAATGTAGGGGGTTTGACTGTTCTTTGGCTAACACCTGTATTGAGTGTGAAAAGTTGGATGCTAATGAATGGAAGACTCTAACTTCTTACTTGAAGAAGTTAGAGAGGGATAGGATTAGACGGGCTGCACAAAAGAGTGTGAGTACAAGGCCTATTGAAGCCTTTTTCTGAGTCTAACTCTCCACTTTTGTTAATGAATATGATTCTCCCTATGTATCTGAATCCTCACAGGGCTTTGCATTCGGATTCGGCTTCTGAAATCGCCAATCTGAAGGCTACTCTTCGTAAAATGAAGACAAAGATGGCGGCCATGCAAGGTAGGCTAGTGATTGTGATTTACTAAGTGAAGTGAGTGTTCCCAGTGTTTGTGGAGGGGGCGTCTGACCGTCCCTGCGATGCTCCCAGGCCTAGACCTCTTCCAAACTCACATACCCAGAGGAGTAGGAAAGTCGAAAGTCGTACGAGGTTGTGGGGAATAACCCCAACGGTCAGGCGTCCCTTCAGCAGGTTCTGTTTCGTTACAGTCTGCTCAGGGCCGCATAATAGAAGCGTCCATACGAGATTGTTTTCTCGTCGTCCGGTTCTCCTTCACCTAAACGAGGGGTGGAAGGACTCGGATCTTTCTAGGCCACTGAAAAGGCATTGGAAAGAGCGCGCGTTCGACTCGAGCCCGGAACGCTTCTCGGAGGAAGCTCCTTCTTCTATCAAGAAGGCTAAGCTGGTTTCGACGCCTCCTAGAGCAGTATTTGAGGATCACACTCCTTCGAGTTCTCCTGCTTCTTCTATTGAAGAGGACGCTGGGTTGGGGGGGGGGGGGTGGCTTCCAAGAGGATATTGCTTGCAGTTCAAGAGCAGATTGCCTCTTTGGTTGGAGTTCTTTCGAGGGATCCCCCTCGCAAGAAGGACGCTAGACTTCCTATTAAGAAGTCTCGTCTTCTTTCACCAGCCAGACGTGAAGCGTCCGCCAGACATGGGACGTCTTCCAGGCGCGAAGAGTCGTACAAACGTCAGGATCTATCCGAGCGAGTTGCTCTAGACAGGATACGCTCAGGCGTGAGGCGCCAGCCAGGCGCGAGGCGCCAGTTAGGCGTGAGGATTCAGCCAAGCGCAGCCAGCCAAGCGCGAGGCAGTTCAGCCAAGCGCGAGGATTCAGCCAAGCGCCGAGCCAGCCAAGCGCGAGGTTCAGCCAAGCAGCGAGGCGCCAGCCAGGTGCGAGGAAATCAACATTGCGTGAGGCGCCAGACAAGCGCGAGACGTCAGCCAGGCGCGAGACGCCAGCCAGGCTACACGCTCCAGCCAAGCGCGAGGCGCCAGACAAGCGCGAGGCGCCAGACAAGCGCGAGGCGCCAGACAAGCGCGAGGCGCCAGACAAGCGCGAGGCGCCCAGACAAGCGCGAGGCGCCAGACCAAGCGCGAGGCGCCAGACAAGAGCGTGGCCCAGACAGCGCGTGGCGCCAGCCAACGCGAGGAGCTGTTCAGGCGCGAGAAGTCAAGCATACGCGAGACTTCTTTTAGACGTGAGAGAGAGTCGGTTCACTCTATGAGCCCCTCTCCTAGTAGGAGTTTGTCACCAGTAGAGAGAGAACGGGATGAAGATCTCGTTTTTCAGGCCGATTCTCCACAAGGTGTAGAAGGAGATTCGGAGAAGAGGGTGACGGTAGAGAAGAGTCTCGAACTATAAAGTTCTGACTGACCTTCTTTTACGGGAATACTGAGATTCTTTAACTCCTGCCGCTCCTCCTTCGCCTCGATCACTGTTTTCGAGTGCGATTGTGCCTAAGTCTTCGTCGGTCTTGAAGATGAGACCTACGATCTCTATGAAGAGAGCGCTTCAGTCCTTAGACAAATGGATGTTGTCTAAGAAGGATTCTGGGCAGGACCACCTTCTGTATGCCTCCAGCCATACTTTCTGGCAAGAGAGGTTTCTGGTACCGAACGGGTGGGGAGAACATGGGCCTTTCTCTCCCAGCGGCAGCCGAAGCGGACTTTTCAACCTTGGTTGACTCGTCAAGGAGACACGCTTTGAATGGAGCTCGCGTGCTTGGGCGATTTCGGAGACGGATCATCTCCTCAAGGGACTCTTCCATATTTTGGAAGTGTTTAATTTCCTAGACTGGTCCCTTGGTGATGTCTAAGAAAGCTCATGACTCGGATGGTCTTGACCCGAAGTCATTCTGAGTATTCTTGCTTTGTATTGACAAGGCGGTACAAGACGGATCGGGAGAAATAAACTCCTCTCTTTTCGGAGCAGTACTCCTTAAGAAGAGGAGTATTTTTAGTTCCTTCCTAACCAAGGCGGTTTCTCCCTCACAGAGAGCAGCCCTGGTTTTCGCTCCCATGTCAGACTTCCTGTTTCCTTCTCAGTTAGTGAAGGACATTTCTCGATCACTGACTGAGAAGGCGACTCAGGATCTTATCATGCAAACGCAAGGAAAGAAGAGACCACTTGTTGAGTTGAAAAGAAAGGAACCGACTTCGACGGTTCAGCCATTTCGAGGAGGGCCTCTCTCCAGAGCGACCTCTAAGAGAAAGAGGTCTGAGAGGAGAGGTAAGGATCCTTCCCGTCCCTTTAAGAAAGGGAAGTGAGACAGAACAGCTCCAAACACCAGTGGGGGCCAGGCTTCTCGAATTTGCAGGACGCCTGGTTCACTCATAAACTCGACGCCTCTTCCATGTCCATACATCAGGTAAGGGATATCTTATCCCCTTCCAAGACAGTCCTCCACTAACGGACCATCGCGGGACCTGTCAGCCCCCTTACAGGGACCCTGTACTGAGGGATACTCTTCGTCTGATGGTGAATCCAAATGTGGGACAAACGAGCTATAGAACTGGTGCTAGAGCAAACATCTCCGGTTTTACAATCGGCTTTCCTCGGTGCGAAAAGCCTCGGGGGGCTGGGAGACCAGTTTCGATGTCAGCGCTCTGAACAAGTTAGTTCGAAAGGAGAAGCTCTCTATGGAGAGCGGCACTCAGTCCTTGCGGAGTTACGTCAAGGAGATGGACTGTGTCGCTTAGACTCCAGGACGCCTATTTCATGTCCGATCACCCTTCGTCGAAAAGTACCTCCGTTTCATGACGGGGTGAAAGGATCTTTCAGTTCAGGGCCTTGGTGTTTCGGCCTGTCCACAGCTCATCCGGTCTTCACAAAACCTGATGCGGAATGTGGCGAGGTTTCTTCACCTCAAAGGCGTCAACATCTCTCTTATATTTGACGAGTGGCCTAATCAGGGCAAGAACAGAGAGACAAGTGTTTGGAGGACCTTTCTTTGACCTTAGACCTGATAAAGGCGTTGGGGAATACTCGTGAACCTCGAGAAGTCACAGCTGAATTCCCAGACAGAACTTGGTCTATCTGGGGATTCAGATGGATTCTCGGGGTTTTCGAGTATAAGTATTTCATTCGCAAGAGAGGAATCGTGAGAGGCTTGGAAAAAGGCTCTCTCTTCTTTAGGGAAATAACGGGACTTCGGCGAGGGAATGGTTAAGCCTGCTAGGCACCTTCTCGCTAGAAAACCAGTTCTTTCCTCTCAGGAAGACACATCTTCGCCCTCTTAGTTTTTCCAAGGAGATCTGGAAACGAAGACGGGACTTCTCTCCGACAGTTTTCTCCTTCCACTGGAGATGAAACCACAACTGCAATGTGGTTGTCCCCTCTAAAAAGAGAACAAGGGATTTTCTCTGGAAGTTCCGAACCCAAGCCGGGTGTTGTATTCGACGCATCGGAGAAGGGTTGGGAGCAACACTAGGACCGAGACGAAGTGTCAGGCACCTGGAAGCAGCAAGGTGTCCTGGCACATAATTGACAAAGAACTTCTAGCAGTTCACTGGCGCTAAAGTCTTCGAACCCTTTTGGCGACGAACAGTGTGGTCCCAAGGAATGTGGACCAACACTACAACCCGGTCCTACATCAAGAAGCCAAGGAGGAACACACTCAGTGTCCGCTTTACGAGATAGCAAGAGATCTGCTAATTTGGCCCTCACAAAGAAACATCTCCCTCCTGACAGGATTGGTTCAGGTGACGGCAGAAAACAATCAGGGGGACAGACTGAGCAGGAGAAGCCAGGGTCCCTCACAATAGAATGGACTCTTATTCAGAGGTCGTGTCAGAGTCTTTGGGATCTTTGGGCACTCCTCACGTAGATCTGTTCGCCCACATTCCTTTCCAAAAAGCTGGAATGTCTTATGTTCAGTGGTGGAAGACCCAAGAGCTCTCTGTGGTCGACGCATCTGCTGGGGACTTAGTCTCATGTGGACGTGTACGCTTCCCCCCCTTTCAAAATCCTGGGGCAAGTGTTGAGAAAGTTCGTAGCGTCCAACGGGACAAGGACTGACCCTGATAGCCCCGTTTTGGCCAGGACAACAAGATTGTGTTTGCAGAGGTGTGAGTGGACAGTAGGACTCCCAACGATCCATTCCAAAAAGGATGGATATTCTCAGACAGCCCACACTTCGAAGAGGTTTCATCAAAACCTCCCCGCTCCGCCTGACTGCCTTTCGAATATCAAAAGATTGCAGGAGCGAGGGGTTTTCGCGCGGAAGCTGCAAGCGCTATTCGCTAGAGCCGCAGAGCTTCCACAGAGCGAGTCTCTCAGTAGAAGTGAGGAGGTATTCAGAGGGTGGTTTGTAAGTCTTAAGAATTTGTCCTCTCAAGATACCTCTATCAACGAAATCGCCGATTCCTTTTGTTCTTGAGAGAGGTCTCTCTTTGTCTGTATCGACGAATCAAAGGATACAGGACGGCATGCTGTCGGAGTATTTAGAAACAGAGGGACTAGGTAGGGGGGAACAAATTGCGGAGAATAAAAGATCTGCACGACTTGACTAGATAGTTTGATGAACGACAAAAATCGAAGGAAATACTCCACCCAGCTGGAACCTGGACGTAGGTTCTCAGTTCCTTGTCGTTGGACAGATTTGAGCCTCCCAGTAGCTTCGTTCAGGGATTATAACAAGAAAATGCTTGTTTCTCATATCTTTGGCGACAGCAAAAGAGTTGGCGAACTTCATGCTCTAGAGATGTGAAGTCGGCTTTAACAAAGACTCGGCCTTTTGCTCGTTTAGAAAACTCTTTTTCTAAGCGAAGAATGAAAATATCGAATCCCTGGCCCAAGAGATTCGAGAATCCAAAGGCTTATCGAGTCTAGTGGGAGAGAAACAGAGAGGTCTCTTGCCGGTAAGAGCCTGAAAGTTCTTCTGCAATAGAAAGAAAACAAATGGGAGGCTCTAGACAAAGTCTTTGGTGTTTCGATTAAGGACCCCACAAGAATAGTCTAAGAACGCATTAGCTTCTTCTTAGGAGCGTCATTACGGATGCTCACACGTTTCTGTCCTGACGACCTCTTTCGCTTTTAAGAGTAAAAAGCCTCATGAAGTTAGAGCAGTGGCGACATCTCCTCTCTTTTCAGACGGAATATGTCATTAAAAGAAAATCATTGACACGCACATATTGGAGGTGCAATTCAGTTTTTTGCATCTCATATCTTAAAGACGTCCGCTGACCCGATGAAATGTTTTTCTTGGGGAACAATTGTATCGGGGATTACAATACTGGGTACGGGAAGCCAAACACCAATCTTAAATTGTACATACTTCGACAGATATGTTCTAGATTCCGGGCTGACAAGAGGGCTACGGTGTGCTGACACTGCAGCCAGTCACTGTTGTTCAGTAAGGAACTCTGCGATATCTTTTAGGGAGTATTAAAATTTTTTTTTGGAATTTTTGTAATAAATGAGTTTTTTCGTTTCGAGTTATGGGTTGTTTGTTATGCAGTTCGGGGGATAACTACAGAGCCATTCTATATTACTAACATGGTGGTTAGGATTCAGTGGTCGGGGATTGGTAGCTCATTCACAAGGTGTGTCTTGTCATAGAAGTGGTCCAGTACCCATTGACAAAGTCCTTTAGGCTCTGCCCGAGTAAGCAGGTTCTTATACCACGGACAGACCACACGAACTCTAGCCATAGATCTAATATCTCGCTAAAGGTCTTGAGGTGATGCAGACTACCGTGCTACAGCCCACGAAGTCTACACCTATCAGGTAGGAACCAAGGTTGTTTCTTGTATACTACAACATATGTTGTTTACCTGTTATTCCATATTAGCTGTCTCTGAACCCTCCACCAAAGGGTGCCACTCAGCTATGTATATATTGACATAGTAAGTTCATTGTATGAAAATGGGGGGATTTTTTTTTTTTTAAAATTGGTCTTAATACAATAACGTTTCATACCATGCTTACCTGGCAGATATATACGATTAATGGCCCACCCAGCCTCCCCGAGAGACAGGTGTGGAAAGAGAGAAAATATGCATAGAAAACGGGAATGGTCCTAGTCCCTGCCGCCCGGGCAGGCAGGTAATCACCTGACCTACCGGCTAGCGGAGTGGCGCGAACTTTGAATTTCTGTCAGGGGACGACGGAGTATTAGCTATTATATATCTGACAGGTAAGTATGTATGAAACTTTAATTGTATTATAACAATATCATTTTAATTAACATGATGTAAATCTCTTAACAGCAATGGTCATTGCCATTCTGTTGGGAGTGTTTACATATTTTAACATGGCAGTACAGGTATGTACACAGTGAATGGTGCAATGAGTAGTTTGCACTGCCACTGCTGCAGCTTGGAATTACACACATGCGATGATATATACAACTTATTATATAAAGTGTAACTTTTGAACCTGTAATGTACGACAACCAGTGAACAGAATGATTAAATAACAAAGGATTTGACGGGAGGAAAATTATTTCATGGGGAGAGACCTGTGTCGCCCGGTGAAAAGGTACTTCTTACTACTTTTCTGATATATAATAATTTCCAAATATACCAGAGAAGTTAACCATTGTATGCAGAGTTACTTCCCGTCGCGAAGCACCTAAAGGGCGTGTGAAAGCCACTAAAACAAGGTCATTCTTCCAATAGATTACTCCTTCGTCAATACATGAACAGGGATGCGCCGTACAGAGGTCTCAACCCCATACCGCTCCGACTCCCCCAAGCCCCCGCCGATGCGAGCGCCATCTTACATCCTTCTGTCATAGATTTCAGTAATGGTGGAAAGGAATGGATGGGAAAAAGGGTATAGGGTTTCACCGGGCGACACAGGTCTCTCCCAGAAATAGATTTTTCCTCCGTCACAAATCCCTTTTCTGGGTCGACCTGTGTTGCCCGCGTGAAAAAATACAAGAGAATGCCTTCAAGCTCATGAATTCAAATTAATACTAAGGATAACGAAAAACATCATTAATAGAATAAATCTTTCATTAAGTAATTATCACTAGTAATATAAACTAATGTCTAAACTTAAGAATATAACTTAATCATTAAATATGCATACATAAAATCTTAATTTCTAAACTTAGGGAATATAATTATATTATAACTTAATGACTAAATATGCATACATAAATCAAATGTAAAAGGACTCATATACATTTCTTTAATCCATATATACAGGTAGATTAAGCACAATCCAGATTGATCGATATTCTGAAGAGGAAAGCATGATACTTGGGTGGCTGAATTGATCTACGAGGTGAGAGGCATCGTGGCGAGAGGGTAGGTAAGAAAGGTGAAAGTATAAGGAATGGGGACGAAATTGAAGTAAGAAAGTAGTCCGGATAGATTAAACTCCCCGCCGCTATAGTGGAAAATTTTAAGGCTGAATATTTCTTAGGTAGTGGCGTTTAAAGACCGAGGAGATTTCCAACCCGTATACTTCTTAGGTCATCAAAATTCATATTTTGAAATAAATTAATTGAGTAGCATAAGCCCGAATATCATGAGCAGTGGAAAAGATTCTGCGATTAGCTTGTTTTATGAAGTAGAGTATTTGCTGTTAATACCGTTGAATGGAGATAGTACCCCCGTGCTCTCTGGCTGGAAAAATAAAGGACCGGAGGAACATCGAGGAGGATCTAGCTAAAAAGGAAATAGGATGTATCCTGAGGTAGAGGTATAATTTTCCAAGGAGACCATCTATATTTTGAGGATCTTCATTTTTTGCTAGGAAACTCCTATCCGGAGAGAGCAGTACTTCTTCCTGATGGGAGAAATCTTAAGTGCTCAGGATTTCGTGAGGAGAGATGCTAATTCTGATATTCTGGCCTGAGGCCATGGTGTTAAGAAACAAGTTTTTCGCCAGCAGAGGAACTTAAGAGCAAGATTCGTTGTTGGTATCTGAGGCTGTTTCATAAACATCGTTTAAAAACAAAGTGACCTTTTGAGACGAATTGTAGGTTCTTAAGTCGAGCACAGCGTGGAATGGATGAAAAAAGAATCGCTAAATTAATATAAATCCGACCTGAAAAAATCTTTTTCAGAGCCGAAATTAATCGTAGATAGTAATAGTACTACGGCTAGTCCTTTATCAAACAGGTGTTTTAAAGAAGAAATGGCAAATTGGGGTCATTTGAAGAATATCAAATTCCTTTATAAACCTCCGCTAAACTTCTTAAACACGCGAATCATATTGCCTAAGCGTGAATCCCTTTGTCAGATTCTATGAATAGGGACGTTCTCCGGAATCAATATTTGCCTCTGTTATGAGCTGCAAATTCATGAAGTCCACCAAAGTTAGGGTTTGAACTACTCTTGAGGAAGCTGACACAGTCTGAGTTCCAGACTAATGTGTCACTAACTTTGGATGTGAGGATCCATCTGGGATGGAGTTTCAGCTCTAGTAGGAGAGGGGAAACCAATTGCTCTTGGGCCAGTGGGTGTACTAGGGCTACTGATCCTTTGAAGAAGAAACGTTAGTTTGTGTAACACCTTCATCGAAGATTCACTGGAGGAAACTGATAAATCTTTGCAAGTGGGTTCCAGACAAGGCTAATTGCGGTCCATGGCATAGGCCTGAGGTCAGGTTGGGGGTACGTAGCAGGGTTAGTTTGTGGTTGGGCATGTCGCAAACACGTCTACCGGAGATGGAACTAGGTTGGTTATCCACCGAAACTAATTCATGTCTTTGGAACACTCCGATTCTAAAGGTCTTGGTTCTGGATAAAGCGTCTCCGCTATAATGGTTTTTCACTTCCTAGCCAGATGTGGTGGCTGACAGGGAACCAGTTTTCTTTTGCTGCCAAGGAAATTATTGCTACTAGAACATGATTCAGATTGGGGGTGATTTGGAACCACCTTGTTTATGGCAGTGGACTACCACCGAATTGTCTGAGACTTTCCTCACATGATCTTGTCTTGTGCTGATGCAATTGTTTCAAGGTTAGAAAAACACTGCATTGCTTCCAACACTTATGTGAAAATTGTTATATTGAGTGACCGGTTCCTGAAACATTTGGTGTTGGGAGTAACCCCCCCAACACTGAGTGAAGCGCTGTATGAATCGTCAGAGGAGGGGGGATTTGTAAGGAAAACTGATTGGTCAGTTCTTGGACGTGTCCATGGAGTAGTCTCTTTACTTAAAACGAGGGAATTGTAGATACTTTGTCTCTTAAATGTATCTTTGCTCTCTTTCCCAAACTCGATTGATGTCTTGAGTTTGGCTTTCAGTAGGACTTCTGTTACTGAGCAATTGGAGTAAGCGAGAATTCTTTCTAAACCTCGTCTGTTATCGTTTTGTTCCTTTATAAATTGTTTGTTGCTATGCTATCTCTTTGGCCTTCTTGGGTGAAGAGATAGCTTGTGCTCTTTCCAACAGTCCAATGAATACCAGCCAATCGAACTGGACTGCTGGTTGTAGCCGGGATTTTTTAGAAGTTCAACGGAAATCCTAGACTTTGCAAGAACTGAATACTTGTTGTTGCTTTGTGGCATTCTTTCCACTGTTTTCGCCCAAATGAGCCAATCGTTAGGTAGGTACTAGCATTATCCTTGGTTCCTGAGTTGTTGCAATACGTCTCTCCTAGTTTCGTTAAATATTCCTGGGAGCAATGTTGAGGCCGACGGAATCACCTTGAATGCATAGGATTTTCTGCCTAAGCGGACGCCCTAGTAGGGAGAGTAATATTATTGGCCATCGGAACATGATAATAAGAGTCTGTAAGAATCTATAGAGGTGGTGACGGCCCCACGGGGAAGTAAGGTCCGTACCTGCGAGACATCAAGCATACGGACTTTGTCGCAGAGAATGTAAGAATTCAGTTTGGACAAGTCCAGAACTACCTCTCCTTTGGACGAATTCTTTCTTGGAAACAGTAAAACAGACGTTCCCTGGAATTTTAGGCTTTTTACCTTTCTGTATAGCCTTTTTTATGGTAGGAGATCTTTGTGGATTCTTTCAGAGATCCGCGTGTAGGTGTATGAAAGATATCCAGGAGGAGGGGTGCGGACCTTCGTCCACTTCCAACCCAGACCTGGAAACAATACTGTGGTGCACAAGGCTGAAGGTCCCATTGATCTCGAACCGGTACGTCTCCCTCACTACCGGTCCTTCTCCATTGATTATGGGTCGGCTTGTATCTTACCACCCCTTGCGCCTCTGGGTCTAGATTCCGCCAACGTTGGCGGAAACCGTCCTCTAGCTCTATTACCACCGGAATTGTTTAGGGTATCCTTGAAAGGCTCCGGTGGCTCGTTAGGCGGGTTTAAATGCCGGAGAAGACATCATGCTGGCTGTGGCTGGGACTGTCCGCCCTGAGGTGCGGGTTACAATCATAAATTGTTGTGGCTGAGGAGCTTTTGAGTCGAACGGTTTTCGACGCCTGGGCTGGAGGATTTGCTTGTTGCGTTGGCGACTACGGAACCCCTTGTACGTATAGTAAAATATTTGTTCTTTTCGGGTCTGGTGCCTCGTTGTAGGGTCGAATCCGTTTGGAAGAGAGACCCCAACGAAACTCGAAGGTTTGGGTTGTCCTGGCCCGCCTCCTGTAGCACCTTGTCTACTTCTTCTTGAGGAAAGAGATTCTTTCCCAGAAGGAAGTTGATCAGTCTATAGGTCGTGCCTAATAGTCGGCTCAGCTAAACATGGTTTCCTGACAAGCTCTGCTGGCTCGCAATTGAATTCGTGGAGGTCCAGCTGATAAGTCTGTAAGAGACCTATTAGCAAGACCTTGAAGAGCTGCTCTTCTTTATATATTCGAGGCCACAACTCCAGTGATATCACTGAGTTGATTGGAACTAGCCAACCGTGATCCTTGCCTCAAACTACTGGCCTAAGTAAGTTCTTGGCAGTTTCGGAAGTCTTTCGGAAAACAGGGAAAGACGCCACAGTCTGGCCGTCTAGTTCCCGACTGTGAAAGTCGACGGAACGTCCTGCCAGAATTCTCTAGTGGCTGCCATGATGAGGACGTGGTTAGCGTCCGTCTTTTGAGAGTCTGCATCGGCAGATTCATCATTCATTCTGCCGAATTGTTAGCTCCGTGATCTTATCATTGTGGTGAACGGAAGAAGAGATGTCTTGTGGAGTTCGTAAGATCGTGTACGAATCCTTTGTGTGGAGTTAGTTTAGTATTTGTACAACCCCAGTCAGTCAGAATGCGAGCCCAGACAGCTTGGGCCTTGTCCTCGGGAAAATAACTGTTCCTTAGGAACTTATCCATTCTGACTTAATGCGTTCTCCGGTCAGTCGGACAAACCAGTGAAAGAAAAAACTGGAAGTCCTTATGGTAAAAAATCAAAATCCGACAATGGTCGAGTACCCAGACCTTCAAGGGTAGTGGCCATCAAGTGACTGAGCGTGGAGGGCAAACCGCCAAGGCGTTTGTTCTTATCGAACGGCGGAAGTTTTCATGCATCGGAACTGCCGATGGAGCAGCTTCGCACAGTTCCGGATTGGAGCAGGACTGTCGATCATGTCTACTGAATCGGCTTTAGCTGCTCACGCCACATATATCAGTACGACTGTGTGGCTGTAGTGGGAGCCGGAGTAGGAGGGATTCTCTCATTCCAGCCTCTCATCCACTACTTCTCTAAAATTTGACAAAAGTTTGTCCACGAGTAGGTCAGATTGTAAGTCAAGCTCCGTCGTCTTAGGATTTAGCGGACTTACCCCTCTGTCCTTTAGAAGGAGGAGGGGGCCTTGCAGCTGGCGGATGAATCATACGAAGTCGATTCGGCCTAGGGGCCGAGACGACGGCTGATTTCGCCAAAGGAGTTTGACTTAGAAGCTTCGGATGAAGGCTTTGATGCTTCAGGGCTTAACATTTTCTTTTTTTTTTTTTGTGGTCGGACTGACCTAGAACCTTCCAAAGGTTGAAGGAACAAATTTATCAAAACTAAAAATGAAGAGGAGAAGAAGAGGGGGTAGTGAAATGAAGGATCCTGCTGGAACCTCCACGCCATCACCTGTCATCAATCGGTTGCAGATGGAATGTCCAGAGCAGCCACATCTCCCGTCAGTTGTTGGTCCTCTGCTTTTGAGCCATAGCGGCCCGAATGGCTCCATAATAGGAGCGCTATCTTCGTCTTCTTCACCGCAGCCGACGGAGAACAGGGGAACAAATGAGTGCTAAGTGCATCCAGCACATAAGGACAGCCTTGTGGAGCATTGCGGCCGAATCCAGGACCACCCACTGCCGACGACTTGCCTGGGCCGTCTTCAAACTCTCACTCATCCGCCTGTACGAGGGGATGGATTAAACGGGTAGATTGACTAACAATTTAAAATAGAACAATATGTTATATTAAACCGAACACCATCAAGAATTGTGTACACATTTGTTATTTATCTTACCTCATCGTTCACAAGCAAGGGGTGAGTCAATTCATAAGCACCACGCACAAGACTCAGGAAACCAGACCATGTACGGGGTCGACCTTCTGCTGCTATGAAGGAGATCGAACAATGAGCGTGGGACCCGGCAGGCAGTCATGTCCACCGGTCAGTGAAGTCCATGGACATCCTTGGAAGGCGCAACGGACTTTCTGTAATATAATATTGAAATAAGTACTACTCGTCCTTATTGAAAAATAGACTAACTTAGAAAATAGAGCATGCAAGTATTCTAACCTCGGCATGCATGTAAAAGGGCTCTCGCTGGAGAGATAAACCATTAAACGGAGAGTGTAACGTACGTTAAATAGAAGGAATCACAATTGTATTCCGTTATATCCCGGAGGTGCCGGTGATCTCCGGAGAAATTGAAATCCAGTAATCAACAAGGTAGATCCATATTTCTTTTTAGAGAATTAATTTCTTAATATTGCTCATCACGAGCAATGCTACCGGACTGAGGATGGTACCATATCAAGAAACCGGAAAGCCTATCGAGGGGAGGTGCTCCCAATCGACAATAGGCAATGCCGGAGGATGATGAACAGAAACCATCTCATAAAACATGATAAAAATTAACTAACGTTTTAATTGTAAACTCTTTAAAAAGACGGAGTTTCCGTCGGCGGAGGTTGTCCCCCCCCCCGTGGTCGAACGGAGGTCCGTAAGGTAAATTCTATTGCATTACCTACCACTCCACCCTTTATTATCTTTCCCCAAGCCATGGCGGGAAGAAAGGAAGGGGGGTAATGTTAGACACATGTTGGCGAGGAATACCGTAAGAAACGGCACAATGCGGCGAAAGTGGTGATCTTAACCACGATGTTAATGGACCATTCGAGATAACGTTATAGCGGACCACCAAAGATAGAATTACCGATAAAGTTAATTCTTTGGTAAAGTCGGGGAACACTATGGACAAGTGGGTCCAAGACCACGTTATAATTGGCTTTAACACCTGGTGGTACACTATTGATACCAGGGTATCAGTCTGGACAAAGAACAGAGGCCTAGGCTAACTATGTCGAGAATGGTACACAGCCTAGATCAGTATGAAAGCAATGAATACTTGAATGAAAACATAAAATTATGAGAGTCTTATCTAGATTAAACTAAAGCTAATAACCTTAATACGATAGCCAGCTTAAAAGTACTAAAAGGGGCCACGAAAGAGGGGGATCAATCCAGCCTTCTCGAAACACGGAAGGGGGAAATCTTTCCCCAAATTCCATGTAACCTATGTACTTAGAACTGTTAAGATAGTACTTAACTGAGTCTAACAAAGGGGGAAATATCCACCTTGATAGTGAATAGTGTTCAGCGGGATGGCTCTACAAGGTAACTGAAAAAGAGGGGAGGTATCCAGCCTCTTCCAGACAGGCGGCCGGGTTAGCGGCAGGGGTTCAGGTCCTGGGCACCGACGCCAAGCGATTTCGACGCAGAGTGATTTTAAAGCCTACGGCCGCCGCACACCTCTTCGAAACCTCTAGACAGTCAAAGGCGCCGTAATCCCCACAACGGAGCAATAAGTAAGATTATATTTATGCCAGTATAGTACTATAGAATTACTGCTACAGTACATGTGGGGTCTAGAGTATGTAAGATAGAATAAGTTTATACAGTGTACAGGATTAGCTGTAGTGTCAGGTTACGATCATAGTCTTCAGGATAGTTCGATTTTATTAGAGATCAAATTACCTAATGGCCTAACTTATATATCTTCTAAGTTACATAAGTACTAATACCAGCAAAAGAGATGATGAAAATTATGGTTTTAACGTTATACTCGTTGTGGTGAAGTGTTACAGCCATGAACAAAACCGAACGAGAAATTTTTTTTTTTTTTTTTTTTTTTTTTTTTTTTCTAAGTACAACCGAAGCTGGATAAAACAATCTGTTTGGCTTGTATTCGATCATCGTACACAGTGCAACATTACCGTATTTGTAAAATGGTGTATGGATAGAATAGAAACTGAGATATTCTTAATGTAATAACTTTATCGCTATAGATCAGAGATCAATATACGATTAAAGATCAATCGGAAAATATACCGTAAATTTAAAACCTAGTTATAACGAAGCTGAGGAAAACCTGTTCAAGCTGCTAATGACTATTATCGTACATCGGCAACAAGGATTAAAACGCATTAAATGTTGCATCACACACAACGGTAGATAAATTGGGATAAAATCATTTTAATCAAAAACTACTGTGCTTGAAAGAACACATTTTTTACTGTTGGTTTCACGCCGATATAAGATACAATAATGAAAGTTCGTATTACGATGATATACAGGATTAGTATGCGAACGGAATCGCGTTAATTTTTTTACGCAAAACATTGCCGCCAAAGTAATCTGTAACGAAAAAAATAGTAGTTCACATTTCACAACCGAGACTAGTCAATAAATATTTCCACCTAAAAACACCGCAGTATATGAAAAATAATTTGTCTCATATAAGTCAAGTAGATATAGATATTCGTTTATGATAACTAGAAGCAAGAGCATTCGCTCAGTAATTGCGTTAGGTGAAAACGACTCGTATTCATCAGCTGATTTCAAACCACAAACATTGGCCCCTCCGCGGAAAAAGGAAAAAATTTTTTTATGGCTTAAGGTTTGCCGTAGTATTTTAAAAATATATACAATAATATGAGAATAAATACAATATTCTTGATACAGTGAAATAAACGTATAACTTTTTAAGATTTATGGAAAAAGATGCATAATTAATAAAAAACACAATGCATTTTTCGGAACTGGCCGGACAACGAAACGATCATGGAAAAAAAAACATCACCTGACAACGTGGAGCGTAGTTACAAAGGCTGCCGTATTTGTCTTTTCTATCTTTTTCTGTACAAAAATGAATAATACCTTTACGCAATATATTTTCATCACATTTTAAACATAAAAAGCATAAAACATTTGAAAAATCGAACACATCGATCGCGAAATTGCAACTCATTTTTTTTTTAATCTATATTTTTCGGAAGAGCGGCAGACGCGGCAACAAGAACGAACTGAAAAAAACATCGTAGTCGATAACTTGAAGGCGGAGTTTCAAAAGCGCCTTTTTACATATTTCCGCACAGAAATCAAAAATTACCCTATTCGTAATACATTTTCATACCACATTTAAACATAAAAGCATTAAACATGTATAAATCGACACATTGATCGCTAATTGCACTTTTTTAAATCGATATTTAGGAAGAGCCACAGGCGGCGGCTTACAAGAAGAACATGAAAAAACATCCTATTTGATAACGTGAAGGGCGTTTCAAAAGCTGCCTTTGTATCTATTCTGTTACAGAATAAAAATGCCTTTCCGTAATACATTTCATACACATTTTAAACAAAAGCATGAACCATTTATGAATCGACACATCCATAGCTAAATTTGCACTTAATGTAACCGATATTTTCGGCAAGAACTAGCGTCAGAGGATATATTTTACCCTAATACCTAAATAATAAGCGTCTCCATTTAAAAATTGTTGCTAAATAAATTTGCATAACTTTAGGTCTGAAGGCATTTCTACATATGTATGAACTCGTTAGACAACGGCGCTAGCGGGCGCTGTTAACTGAAAATGGTGCCGTTAAAGATACCTTAAAATGCCTTATTTTTTTAATGATTATTTATTGACGACCGCCCGTTAAAACCGATCGCCGTTTGAGTGATTGCGCCGTTAACTGCGGGCCGCCTGTAATAGGACGTAGTTATTACAAATTCGTATATGAACGAAAAAAAGCTCTCATAATAACTAAAAGAACAAATAATCCCTGGAATAGTCATAAAACATAACATGAGGAAGGGAGGACTAGAGTAAAACACAGAAGGCCAACGTCACCGCGGGCCTGTTTGGCTGTCGCGGGGTTTACATTATAGACTAAAAACGGCAAGGAACTTCTTCAACGCTAAGATCTGCTTGGACATGTAAGATGTTAATAAATACCAACTACTTCTGACCGTCCAAAGGAGCTTCTTCCTCGCTTAAATCAAGACTACATAAAATAATAACGGATCGTGAGGTCAATACAGGAACTTGCTAATACGCACAATCTCATGTATAAAGTAAATGAATATATTGAACAGTAAAACCCGGTGAGAGTACCGATCGAACGTGGAGTAAAGAAGGGGGGGGGGGGGGGGGGGAAAAAAAAAAAACCCACAAAAAGGGAAAAAAAAAAAAAAAAACAAACACCAAAAAAACAAAAAGAGGGGGTCTTTTTGTAAACAAAAAAGGGGGTGGTGTTTTGTGTGGGGGGGGAACCAAAAAAAAAAACACAAAACAAAAAAAAAACAAAAAAAAAAAAACCAACACAACACCAAACAACCCCCGGGGGGGGTTTTTTTTCGTGTTTTTTTTGGGGGGGGGGGGTGGGGGGTGTGGGGGGGGTTAAAAAAAAAAAAAAAAAAATAAAAAAAAAAAAAAAAAAAAAAAAAAAAAAACCAAAAAAAAAAAAAGGGGGGGGGGGGGGGGGGGGGGGAAAAACAAAAAAAAACCCCTTCTCCCCCCCCCCAAAAAAAAAAAAAAAAAAACACAACACAAAAAAAAAAAAAAAAAACAAAAAAAAAAACAAAAAAAAAAAAAAATTAAAAAAAAAAAAAAAAAAAAAAAAAAAAAAAAAAAAACAAAAAAAAAAAAAAGAGGGGGGGGGGGGGGGGGGGAAAACAAAAAAAAAAATAAAACAAAAAAGGGGGGGGGGGGGGGGGGGGGGGGGGGGGGGGGGGGGGGGGAAAAAAAAAAAAAAAAAAAAAAAACAACACAAAAAAAAAAAAAAAAAAAAAAAAAAAAAAAAAAAATAAAAGGGGGGGAAAAGAAACAAAAAAAAAAAAAAAAAAGGGGGACAAAAAAAAAAGGGGGGGGGGGGGGTGTGTGTGGGGGGGGGGGGAAAAAAACAAAAAATATTTTTCCCTTTGGGGGGGGGGGGGGGGGGGGGGGAAAAAAAAAAAAAAAAAAAAAAAAA